>NC_061114.1:77444319-77576574 GCF_002878395.1 Capsicum annuum
CTCAATAGGTACCTATCTTCAGAAAATAAACAGTTATCCACTAGACATTGAATGAACACTACACCTCTTAGATACAGACAGGTTCACATATAGAGAGGTAATCCAATTTCAATATTACACTCCTTTCCCATCAATTAGTACTACTATTTTCTCTTTGCAGCACTCCGAGAAGCAACAGTAATGAAACAGACAAATGAGAAACGAGAGAGGCAAATAAGAAAGAAGATGGGGGAAATAGTATACAAGCTTTTGAACATCCTTATCGTCAACTTCACGGAAGGGCGGAAAACACTTAATATAGGCAAGAAAGAGAGACCAAAGACAAAATGAGCAGTGTGGGATAGAGAAAGAATTTAGTTACATGATATATAACTAGCCTCACCTTAGCCGTTGCAAGTCAAACCATGCAAGTTCGGTAAACAAGATATTCAGATTCAAAGTAACTCATTACAAGTCTAATAATTATGATGCTCCATTGTTCCAACAAATCTCAATAGACTTGTAGCACCTTGGGAAAAAAAAATAAGTAAGTTAAGTTTAGTATTTTAAACGAATCCAACTCGAGATTTTATAAAGAGTTACGGGCTGCGCTACATACCCAGTTAGTGATCTCCAAGTTTTTCTTTCAGTGGAATAAATAATGTGATATTTGAGAAGTTTCTGGGGAGTTACAACAACAACAACAAACCCACTATACTCCCACCAAGTGGGGTCTAGGGAGGGTAGAGTGTACGCAGTTCATACCGCTACCTCTAGAGAAGTAGAGAGGCTGTTTCCGACAGACCCCCGGCTCAAGATAAAGAAAAGTAGACCAAAGCGTAATTAAATAAGAAGCAAGATGGATGGCATAACATGACAAGGAATAAGACACATAAAATTAGAAGTCAGAGCAATAAGAAATAAAATAAATAAGTACAATAGGAGAAAGAGACCCACGCCCGCCAAACCGGGCTCCTATCTTTGGACCCAATCCTAGGTTTACTAGCCCGACTCAACCTGAGCTCTTCTAACTACTTACTAAATCCACGCAGCAACCTAGCCTTCTACCCTTATCCGCGACCTCCACACCTTCCTATCTAGGGTCATGTCCTCAGTAAGCAGAAGCTGCTCCATATCATGTCTAATCACTTCCCTCCTGTACTTCTTCAGCCTACCTCTCCTTTTTCTGAAGCCATCTAACGCTAACCCCTCGCATCTAAGAACTTGGGCATTCGTGCCCCTCCTCATCACATGCCCAAACCATCTCAACCTTCCTTCTCACATCTTATCTTCCAACAAAGCCACTCGAACCTTCTCCCGAACGGTCACATTCCTGACTCTATCCACTCTGGTAAGTCCACACATCCAACGCAATATTCTTATTTCCGCTACCTTCATTTTTTGAATGTGGGAGTTCTTGACTGGCCAACACTCTGCCCCATATAGCATAGCAGGACGGACTGCCGCTCTTGTAGAATTTACCTTTAAGCTTTAGTGGCACCTTCTTGTCACACAACACTCCCGAGGCGAGCCTCCATTTCATCCAACCAGCTCCAATACGATTAGAGACATCCTCATCAATCTCGCCATTCCCCTGAATCATAGACCCAAGATACCTAAAACTATCCCTCTTTCGGACCTACTGGGAATCCAACCTTACCACGACATCATCCTCCTGCCTCACCTCACTAAACTTACATTCCATATATTCCGTCTTGGACCTACTCAACCTGAACCCCTTAAATTCAAGGGTTTGCATCCAAACCTCCAATTTTTCATTCACACCCGCCCGCGTCTCATCAATCAGCACTACATCATCAGCGAACAAAATACACCATGGCACCTCTTCTTGAATACTCCGTGTCAACACGTCTATCACCAACGCAAACAAGAATGGACTAAGAGTCAAACCCTGGTGCAACCCTGCCTCGACCGAAAAATGCTCTGAGTCTCCTCCAGAGTCTTCCCTCCATCGTACATGTCCTTAATAGCTCTGATGTACGCTACCAAGGCCCCTTTGGCCTCTAAACATCTCCACAAAACCTCCCTCGAAACTTTGTCATAAGCCTTCTCCAAGTCGATGAACACCATATGCAAATCCTTCTTCCTTTTCCTGTACTGCTCCACCAATCTTATCACCAGGTGGATTGCCTCCGTCGTCAAGCGACCAGGCATAAAACCAAACTGATTCTCCGAAATGGACACGATCCTTCTCAATCTCAGCTCAACTAACCTCTCCCAAATCTTCATAGTATGACTCAACAGCTTAATACCTCTATAGTTAGTGCAACTCTAGATGTCTCCCTTATTTTTATATAACGGAATCATCGTACTCCACCTCCAAGCCTGGAAAATGTCGTTAAACAAATCAGTCAACCACCTTAAACCAACCTTACCTATAAACTTCCAAAAATCCACCGGAATCTCATCGGGCCCCGTCACCCTTCCCTTTCGCATTCTACGAATAGCTTCTCTGACTTTCTCCACCCTAAAACGCCTATAATAACTGAAATCACGTCTCTCCTCCGAGTGTTCTAGCTCTCCTAACTCGATGCCTTTATCCCCCTCCTCATTCAAAAGCCTATGAAAATACTCCTGCCATCTCCTCTTAATGTGGACATCTATAGTTGGAATTTGAACTCCAAGAGGTAAATTCTCTATCCCTTTCTTGAATTTAATTATAGATAAGTATTTGGGGATATCTAATCTGAATCTTTTCTTTACTTTTTGAAAAAGGCCTTTAATAAGGGTTCTTGAGAAAAAAGATGAAAAGTGATGGAATTGAGATAGAAAGGGAATTTTTTTGGGAATTCCTACCAATTGGGTAGACTTGGTATTGGACAACATAAGTTGGGAAACCTAAGGATTCATATTGGATTCCTATTTAGAAATTCGATTGATTTCGAGCATAAGTGAAGATTATTGGAATAAATTGTCAAATGCATCTATGGGTTATTGATGGATGTATATGTTATCTTTGTAGCTAATTAATTGCCTACTGGGTAGCTGAATTGGTGATTGGAAAGATAAGCGCTACACTTCCGTGGGTCGAATTATTTGGGGCTCAGAACACTATCATAGCGAGTAAAGTACTAAAGGTATGTAAAGCTAAATCTTTCCTCACCACTAAGGAACCACCTACGTCATGTGCTCCTTTTTATCAACGTTAATATAATTCTCATGAAATACGAGGATAGAACCCTTATTTGTCTTATATATCATTCCCACGTCCTACCCTCAAGCTTATAAATATCAGTCTTGCTCTCTTTATGTTAAAGTCTTCACAATATTCCATATTAGTTTCTTTACTTGAAATTCTTAGGCCACATGGTATATATGTCAAATAGCAATAGCATAGTTGCACTTGTATGTATTATCTAAATGATCATTCCCGTAATTCACATGTCATAGGCATTTAAGGCATTATATGATATACGTTCACAACGGGAGGGTACATAGGTTTTACTTGGCACAAGATCGAGACTAGACCATTATAGTGAGCCCAAAGGGGCGAACCTTGTATCAGACTACAACTACAGTTATATGCATAAGTATTTGGGCAACATACGTGTTATATTTGACTCAAATCGTCTTTGGTAGGACATCCTATGATTATTTGTACTACAGACAGTTTAAGTACATCACCTAGGGAAATTATAGGTATTATATTATAATGAACGCTCCCTGGACATTATATGATGAGCTAATAAAGTTAGTGATAGACTACAGTTTCATATCGTATATTTGTTGCTTGTATGTTCATACTTCTTTCACTTTGGTATTTGATTCATATGAGCTTCCTGATACGAGCACAGTTAGCTTGGAGCACATTAGGAAGGGCTTCCATATATGGATGATAGCTTGGAGCCTAGAGGAAGGCATAACGAAATAAATACACAAGGTCATGGGTAATCAAGATGCCATTTGGGCAGTCAAGAAGGTCTCTTGTGGGTTATTTGTAAAATAGTCACTTTTGGGCTATTTTTGTAATAGGCTATTTTTGTAAAGGCAATGACTATAAATAGTTGCCTTAGCCATTTTACTCACTTGAGTTTTGATGATTGAATCGCCTTGAATAGACTTGATATTTAGTTACTCTAGTTTAGGGTAGTAATTAGGTTCAATTGTTAGCTTCGATCGAGCGATTAGGGTGGATTCCCGAATTGCTTGTGTAATCTTCTTCGCTTAATTGATCAACGAGTTATCATATTGTGGTTTTAATTAGATTTCTCATGCATTTGATTGAGTTCTCCTTCTCCCTTGGTTTAATTGTTGTTCAATGTCTTTCTTTCTTCACTCCTCACCTCTTATTTCTTAACTATTCTTTAATTTTGTTATTTAATTCCGCATTTCGATATCGATTTTAGTCACCTCCGACTAGGATCGTTATCACTTCCGCACTTGTCCAGTTGTTATCTTTCATACTAGTATGTACTAACGTCTTGGGGGCACACGTTCTATTGATGCAGGCTCAGATTCACAGGATAGCAAACGTCCACATTAGGCTCTATAATCGCTTCCGGCTAATATTTTGGTGAGCTCCATCTCACTCTAAAGTACGTCTATGTCTAGCATTTTTTAAAATATGTATAGGTCTCTAGTTGGGCATGTCGGGCCCTGTCCCAACTAGTTATTAGTAGTATACGCAGGTCTCTAGTTGGGCATGTCGGGCCCTGTCCCAACTAGTTATTAGTAGTATATTGTATTAAACTGGCTAGAGGCTTCATGTACAACATGCAATATTGTATAGTACAATTTTTGTTAACATAACTCCCTCGTGTGTACATACAACTCTTATTGGATATCCTGCTCATTATTATCCCATAATCTTTTATATCTATAGATTGCTTGTAAAGTAGGGGCATACGGTTCTTGTTTGTCATTACCATTTCGGGGCGTGATATGCATGAACATACCTTGCAGTGCTTGTACGGCTGAGTTGTGTAGCCCGCCTCTTAACAATCACTGGCTTTCCGCTGTAGTAAAATCCAGTTAAATCAAGTGCTTCACTCGCCACACCACCCAAAACTGCTAATACATTCGCAGACTTGCTAAACACGGGAAAAGAGGAAAATTAGCAAAAAAGCACTTAAAAGATTAACTTATTAGTATAATTCGGGGAAAATAATCTACACCTTTTTGCAAACTTGTGAAAATCCCAATGTATAAATTTTAGGTGATTTTCTTCAGAAAGTATCTGATTTAGGTACCCAACTGCATTTGCAAACTCGCGTCTAAGCATCATTTCTCGTGGCCTTTTCTCAACTGTCTTCAGTCATTGAATTCATAAATCACAAAATTTAAAGAAAATATCGAAAGACAAATATTTGATGCTGGAATTCAAAGACTAGCACCATTCGAAGAAAATAGTGCGCAAGAGGTGGACAAACCAAAGTTAGTTTAATAAACTTAAACAGCAAACACAATGTGAATTTTCTGGAGACCACAAATTCATTTTTGCACAAACCTTGATCAGATTAAGTATGATTATTGGGTTTCCATATCTCCTTGCAAGATCTTCAAAATGCAATCTGGTTGCTTCATAAGTAGGATCATATCTTTGTACTTGTATCAGAAAACAGACAAGCAAGCTCATTCCAATCATAACATGACTCCAACTTAAATTTTCTAGCAACAACCAGGTAGATGAATTTAGTTGCTCTTACAGATTATATCTGGCTTTGGGCTGAATCTTGAAGCTTCTTGTGACCAGAAAAGAGGAATTGAGCCCCTCATTTGAACAACAGAGCTCATTTTTCCTTTGCATGAGCCAGCTTCTTCATCAAGCACAATTTGTTCAGTTTCAACATCATTTGCCACTCTTCCATGATCATTAACTCCCCTTTTCAAGTATCTGCAGCATGAGTGTAGCATGAATTTTCACTGGTAAGACTTACAGATACTGAAGTTACTCATGAAAGATCACAGAAGTGCCAACTCGCACATCAACAGGAAAATCTAGTTATTCAGCTTTCCTACTTGAGAACAATAGAGGTGTGATGGTTTTCTAGTGAAAGGCAAAGTTTTTTCAAAGAAATATAAATAAAAAGGGGCTAGTATTCCATACTCCCATAACACTCTTAGGACAGACCCTAGATAGAATTGTAAGATACACGATGCCAGACTACTAAAAACTTTAACTTTTTAACAACCAGCCAGTTATAAACCTCTTAGCATATGTAGCCAATCTCTGATCAGCCAATAAAGTCATGAATACGAACAGACTCGACAAAGTAGAAAAAAAGCTTCTTGTTATACTTTCTTTAAAAAAAGTTTTAGTATTATTGTCTTTTGATCAAATGAACTATCTAGAAACAAGAAAGAACAAAGATACAGCAGTGTTTCCCTCTGCACTGACTTCTTTACTTATTAATTATCTCAAAAAAAACAAAAAAAAAAAAAAGAAGAAGAAGGAGCCGTCTTAAAAGATCACCACAATTTCAGTTTGGAACTATGAAAAATCCTTGAAACATCCACTATCTCTGTCCTTCAAGATTTCCCTAGGGTCCACATAATGTAGTTCGGGAGTATGACCAATCAGACCAACTTTAAATCAAGAGTTCAAGTCGGGGGTGTTTGGATAGGCTTTTTTTAAGTGACGTAAATCTAAAAGCCAAAAGTCAAAAGTAGGTAACAACCTACTTTTGGCTTTTGGCTTTTTTTTTTTTTTTTTTTTTTTTGTACTTTTTAAGCCTAAAGTAAAGTGCTTAAAAGCATTTTTTATCTTTGTCAAACACCTCCAAAAATAAAAAAGTGCTTAAAAGCCAAAAGCACATAAAAATAAGTCAATCCAAACACCGTCGTCATGTGCTAGAGAATGTCTACCTATTGAAAGCCAAAGTACAGGGAAACAAGTGCAAAATTACTGATAACTTGGCAGTCCAATAGATAAGGATTGACAAACTGACATTTAGTCACACAAAAGACATTTGTCAGTGAACTTTCTACCCCTTTTCTGGAGATTGTCTAGAGTAAAAATAGCATCAAGCACTGCAGTCACGACAAAGAAATCAACCCCAGGAAGAGCATTATGGTTCCAGATAGGTTTCCAAGTAAACGATGACAAAGGGAGGAAGTCTTCTGGTATTCTTTCTGGTATTCTTTCTGCCCATTCCATTAAGATTATCTTGTTTTCCTATACAAACAGAGTCAAATGATACATGCAATGAAAAACTAAATTAGATGGATTGTAATGCCGAGAATAGGAGCTCAGGCTTCAGAAACAGGATAACTTAAGGGGGGAACAGCAAAGGACTACCACCACATTCCCTTTACTAGTTATTCTCCATCCTTTTGCCTTCTTGAGGTGTATAAATTAAACCACCTAGAAGATGGCGTTCCATCTAGAAACCTCACCCACTATTGTAATACAGAACTTAGTAGATATTCTGTTCCGCAATGAAAGACCTGAACAAATTTTAATGTGCGTTCCCAGCTTTGCATGAAACTCCCATTGGATGTTGTATTATGGGTTTTTATGGATCTTATATCAAGATTAAATGGCCCCTTAACAGTGGCAGAGCCAGAAATTTTATCAAGGGTGTTCAAATTTTTTTTTTAATTAGAGAGTTCAATATTATCTTGTTTAACCTAGCGATTCAGTCATAAACGATTTCCAACATCTATTTAAGCCCAATACAAAAATCTAGTCTAGATTTATACTAAACACAAACCACAAATCAAAGAAAAAGATATTTCAAAAAAAAAAAAAATCAAACAACATGGATTTATTGATTTTAGCTTTGAAGTTAACGTTTTATATATATATATATATATATAGATAGATAGATAGATAGAGAGAGAGAGAGAGAGAGAGAGAGAGACAACGCCATGCACACAAAACATTAACCTAAAATGTTGATAGACTTTTTAACCCTTCAAAAACGCATTATATATTGGATAAAATTATAAATACAATTATTATCTCTATACAACATGTTTCAAAATTAAAATAATTTATTTATTCTATATATACACACACAAAGAGAGAGATACATACTCTCTCTAGTTCATATTAAATTTTTGTGAGCCATTTTTCCATTCAAAATAACTCAATTGTTCAATCTTCAAGATAGTTGTTGGAAATTTTTTTCATTTTTGTCTTTTCCAGTTGATTAGTTCAAGAGACTTAATCGCTCATATATATGATTTAAATTTGACTTTAAAAGAGCAAAAATGGAAAGTGGTTTCAATTAATGTGCAAATTTTTTTTCTTAAAAGATGTGCATTGCTTCACAAATTAAGTTAATATGGACTAGAGGAAGTATTGTCCAAAATTGTAATATTAAGAAATTTAACTAATATTTAATAATTTTAGGTAAACTAAACTTAATTAACTAAAATAATTTTATTTGTATGAAGAGTGATTGGTGCATGTGACCAGTGATCTCTATCAAAATAAAACGAAGTGTAAGCGTGTGCCAATGATCTGGTGTCAAAATAAAATCAAAAAAATTGCGCAATAGGACAGGTCCGACCACGGAATCCCATGGATAAAAATGCACACCCTTAACCACTGCCTAGAGGAACAGCTTGCGTCAAGGGTCTACAACGTTTAACATATACCTCTTAAAGAAAGAATTTGATCTATACACACCGTGCAATTTTACGGCGAAGGGTGTTCGGGTGTTCATCTGACCACGTGTGGCTTTAGCTCCGCCTTTGTCCCTTAACATATCCATGATCTACAGTTCCATAATGAATAGGATATCCTATTTCTCTCCAACTACAAATCACGGATTTAGATAATTATATGCCTCATCTCAATTTTTTTATTTGTTGGGGAATTCATAGTACTCCGGGTTGTTCTAAATGACAAGTGGATTTCCAGACAACAATAAGAGCATGCAAATGATTGATAATAGCTAGTTGTTAGACCCCCCAATCTAAGACATGATAGCTGACAAGCCATGTCAAGGTGCACATTGGCCTTGGCATGTGCTAAGGCAAGCAATGTGATGTTGGTAGCTATGAGATAGCAGGCAACTGATGATGACCAAGGTGCTGGATTGATGGCAAGGCAGCCTTGAGCGCATGAGGCAACGACAGGCGCATGGCACCTATGTAGGCATGCGTGCAAGCAGTGACATAGGCATGGCACGGCACTGGCATGACATCGGCACAGGCGATGGCATAGCACAAACGAAGGCATTAGCATGGTCAAGACAGTGTCACGGCCTAGGCAGTGGCATGGCCGAGACAGCAGCATGGCATAGGCAGTGGCATGGCGCAGGCGCAAGCAGTGACATAATACAGGCAAGGCAAAGGCGTGGCTGAAAGACATGACAAGGCAAGGACAAAATGTTCAAGTGTTGGAAAGCTGGAAATTGGCTAAGTGTTAAACATAGCAAAATTGGCTAAAGGAGCAAGGTCGCCTATGTGCTTATCACATGGGGCAGTTGGTAGTTTGAATTTTGAATGTTGTAAACACGTGTGATTTTCAGAATGTATTTGAATGCTTGGATCAGGTTGTGGAGTCATGTGATAGGCATGCAGGCCATGTCCAATGACATGCTGCCAGGGGTCATTGTTGTAACTGCTGTAACTGCCATGTGCAGTCTATTTATTGTGTTGCTGGAAATTGAACAAGGAAGTGAGTGTTGTATTGTCTTTGTACAATTCGTGTGACATTGTTCTTTTTTATTCTAAGAGAATTAAAGGTTGAGAACTTGTTTCTTGTAATATTGTTAAGTGCTTTTACGTTTCTGCAACCTTAGTCTATTCTGCTTAGACTATGCAGTGTGTGTGTGGCTGAAGTTGCGTAGTGTTGTACGACTGCCAAGCAATGGTGTTGCGAAAAAGAAAACACCCCTGTCTCAACTGGTATCAGCGCATTGTTGTATGAAATTGGTGACTGTCACTCAACTAAACGAGTATGTTACACGAGTTCGAAACTTCATCGGCATTACTGACGAACTCGAACAAAGTGAAGGCCTGGTGGATTTGATAACTCAGATCAATGCCTTGAAGGAAGAACTAGCACTGTTACGTGCCCAATCTGATGAACAAAATGCGGAGTTTCTAAATACACACGAGCCCTTAATGTTGCAAGTGCAGGACCAAGGCAAGGTGATAGAAAATCTGCAGGCAGAATTTTTGGTGCTGCGATGTGTAGTGGTTGCGTCTGGGCAGTCTCATGAAGGTAGTTTCAAAGTTAAAATTTCGAAGCCTAAACCTTTTGGTGGTGGTAGAAGTGCCAAAGAGTTCGAGAATTTCCTATGGGACATGAAGCAGTATTTTTCTACTGCCCGAGTTGCTGAAATAGACAACTTGAACATCACCACGATGTACTTGACGGGTGATGAGAAATTGTGGTGGAGGACTCGAAACGCGAATGACGAGAGTGTTGGCCGACCCAGAATTGATACTTAGGAAAAGTTGAAGAAGGAAATGAGGGACCAATTCCTTCCTAGTAATGCCTTATAGATTACTAGAGACGAGTCAAAAAGGCTAAGGCAGAAGGAACGATTCGCGACAATATTAAGGAATTTACTTCCTTGATGTTGGACATCCAAAACATGTCTGATGAAGACAAGTTACATAACATGATTTCAGGAATGCAGGCATGAGCCCAAAACGAATTAAGGAGGCAGAATGTGAAAGATTTGGCTAGAGCAATTGTTGCCGCTGACTCGGTGGATTTTTGCTCAACTCGTTCTAATTCTGACATTCCCACTACTTCAAAGTCTAAGAAAAAGGCTGAGAAGAAAGGGGAAAGGAAGAAAGATGGACGAAATGACAAGCATGACAAGGGCAAGGCCCCAATGAATGCTGGAAACACCAAGAACAAGGGGAAAAGAAGGCGATACAAAGGGTTGATGGACTTGTGGTGGATCGCATTTGGCCAAGAGTTGTCCCAATCGTGAAAGAGTGAATGCTATGCTCGCTGGAAATGTGAATCAAGGTAGGGGTGAAGAAGTTGTTGCGGCTTTGGCGAATCCTTTGGGTTTGTCACTGAATCAAATCAATTTGCTGAACGTTCTGGGTGACTCCTCAGTCATTCAACCCTCATGCTACTTTAATTCACATAGAGATGAAAGTTGATGGCAATCGTATGATGGCAATGGTGGATATCGGGGTCGCTTATACGTTTGTAGATGTCAAGGTTGCTGCAAACTATGGACTAAAGTTGAAGAAAAGTCCATCCTATGTCCAAACTGTGAGTTCCAAGGCATAAGCCATTGTAGGCATTACTTATGATGTGCAGATGGTGACTGGAAATTGGACATGGAAACACAACTTGATGGCTATGCCGTTGGGTGATTTTGTAGTCATTCGAGGGATTGATTTCCTTAGAAAATTTCTCTTTGTTCCTTTTCCTCACTTAGATGGAGTGATGATCATGAACTAGGTCAATCCAAGTTTCACTAAGGTTGTTCATCCTTATAGAGAAGTAAAGAAAGTGAAGAACAAGTCCCCTATCAGTTATGCTATGTCGTTGAAAAAGGATTGAAGAAAGGTGATGAAATATTCCTTGTTGCCATGATAGACGTGAAACCAGATGTAAAGGTGGAGGTATCGGACTGTGTTGCCGAAGTATTGAAGCAATTTGTTGATGTGATGCCTCCCGAGTTACCTAAAGAGTTGCCGCCAAGAAGAGACATTGATCACAAAATAGAGTTTTTGCCCGGTTTTATTGCCCCTGCACAAGCTCCTTGTAGAATGGCTCCTAAAGAGTTGGCTTAACTTTGAAAAAAATTGAATGAATTATTGGATGAGGGTTTGATTCAGCCTTTCAAGGCTCCTTACAGTGCTCCTGTTTTGTTCCAAAAGAAGCAGGATGGTTCAATGAGGATGTGTGTGGACTATAGGGCATTGAATAAAGTGACTGTGAAGAACAAGTATCTTGTCCCACTGGTGCAAGATCTCATGGATAGGCTAAGCAAGGCATGTTGGTTTCCTAAGTTTAATCTGCGATCAAGTTGTTGGCAGGTTCAAAACCACGCGAGTGACGAGGTATGGTTCATATGAGTTTCTTGTTATGCCGTTTGGATTGACAAACGCCCCGGCAACTTTCGGCAACTTGATGAATGATGTGTTATTTAATTACCTACACTATTTTGTGGTAGTATATCTAGATGACATAGTCATTTATAGTTGCTCTCTTGATGAACACTTGGAACATTTAAGTTAGTATTGTCTCGTTTAAGGGAGTACAAACTTTAAGTAAAGATGGAAAAGTGCGAGTTTGCTAAGAAGGAAGTGAAGTTCCTTGGGCATTTGGTTAGTCAAAACCAAGTGAGGATGGATCCAAAGAAGGTGCAAGCAATTGTTGAATGGCAAGCGCCGAGCAGGGTCAAAGAATTGAGATCATTCTTGGGTTCATTCTTGGGTTTGGCTAACTATTATCGCGAGTTTATTACAGGTTACTCTAAGAAAGCAGCGGCTTTGACAAATTTACTGAAGAAAGATGTCAAGTGGGTGTGGTCTGAAAAGTGTGATGCAGCATTTCAGATGTTGAAGGAAGCTATTGCTTCAGAACCCATACTAAAGCTGCCAAATTTCGAATTACCTTTTGAAGTACATACTGACGCGTTGAACAAAGTTGTTAGGGGTGTGATCGTGCAGGAAGGTCATCTTGTGCCCTTTGAAAGTCGAAAATTGAGTGATGCTGAGAACCGATACTCGACCCATGAAAAAGAGATAGTAGCAATAATGCATTGCTTGCAGACGTAGAGGGTGTACTTGTTGGGAACTCAGTTTATTGTGCGGACTGACAATGTCGCAAACGCATTCTTTAAGACGCAGAACAAGTTGAGTCCAATGCAAGCACGTTGGCAAGAGTTTTTGGCTGAGTATGACTTCATGTAGGAACATAAAACCAAGAAAGCACAACCAGGTTACTGATGCACTAAGTTGGAAAGAGGTATTTGTTGCAATATACTCTATTTCTAGACTTGAAACTTATTTTCTGGACAGAATTAAGTTATGTGCTGCAAATGACCTACTCTATGTCAAGTGGATGGGTCAAGTGAAAAATGGGATCGTTCGAAGGTATTGGATCGAGGACGATCTCCTTTACTTTAAGGGGGGTGAATCGTGGTGCCTTGGACTGCGTAAAGACATGATGAAAGAGGCGCATGACACTCCTTGGGCTGGTCATCCGGGTGTTGAACGGATGCTAGCCTTGTTGTCTGTCCCATGTATATTTCTGACCGAAGATGGAAGATGACATTAAAGCATACATGAAGACATGTCAAGTGTGTCAAAGACACAAAACTGAACGTATGAAGGAGGTGGGTTTGTTGCAGCCTCTGCCTATTCATGAAAGGCCATGGTTATCTGTCTCTATGGACTTTATTTCTCGGTTTCCTAAGGTGGATGGCCATGCATCCATAATGGTAGTGGTGGACAGGTTCTCAAAGTATGCTATTTTTGTTGTTGCTCCAATTACTTGCTCGTCAGAAGTTGCCAAGTGATATCGTAAGTGATAGAGATGTGCGGTTCACTGGTCGATTCTGGCAGACATTGTTCAGCATGATGGGGACTGATTTGAAGTTTTCCACAGCAAATCATCCTCAAATTGATGGCCAAACAGAGAGGATCAATCACTTGCTAGAAGAATACTTGAGGCATTATGTGACAGCAAGCCAACAGAATTGGGCAGACTTGTTGGATACGGCGCAGTTTTGCTACAATCTACACAGGTCGTCGGCAAAAAAAAGAGCCCGTTTGAATTTGTCTTAGGCATGCAGCCTATGACACCATTGGAGGCGGTGACGCTGAAAAGTCATGGCATTTGCCCTACTGCTTACAGCTATGCAAAAGCCAAGCATGACATGCTTGTTGAGGCACAAGACAGCTTAAGAAAGGCCCAGAAACGCATGAAGAAGGCGTGCGGTGGAGTTCAGTGTGGGAGACAAAGTGCTTTTGAAGCTCACTCCACAAATCTGGAAACAGATTGTGAGCAAGAAAAGGCATAGGGGACTGATCCCAAGGTATGACGGCTCGTTCGAAGTCGTTGAGAAGATTGGGGAAGTCGCTTACAAGTTGAACTTGAACTTGCCTGTAAGGTTGAAGATTCATCCTACTTTTCATGTCAGTTTTCTGAAAAGGTACAATGAAGATACTGAAGACCCAGGCAGGAACAAGTCCAAGAGGGTTCCTCCTTTAATTCCGAAGCAGTATAAGGCCAAGATGGTGCAGATACTTGATCATCGGATTGTGGGGAACAGCAAAAAGAATACCAAGACAGAATTTTTGATACAATGGGAAGGCAAGAGTGAAGAGGATGCAGTCTGGGAGAAGGCTCAGAACTTGTGCCAATTCGACAAGCAGATGGAGGACTATCTCAAAACAACCTCGACGAGGGCGTCGAGTTCATCTGGTGGGGTGCATTGTTAGTCCCCCAGTCTAAGACATGATGGCTGACAAGCCATGTCAAGGTGCACATTGGCCTTGACATGTGCTAAGGCAAGCAATGTGATGCTGTGGTGGCTATGAGATAGCAGGCAGCTAATGATAACCAAGGTGCTGGAGTGATGGCAAGGCAGCCTTGGGCGCATGAGCCAACGACAGGCGCATAGCACCTATGTGGGCATGCATGCAAGCAGTAACATAGGCATGGCATGGCACTGGCATCACATAGACACTGGTAAGGCACAGACGAGGGCATTAGCATAGTCAAGACAGTGTCACGGCATAGGCAGCGGCGTCGCCTAGGCAGTGGCATGGCCGAGACAGCAGCATAGCATAGGTAGTGACATGGCGCAGGTGCAAGTAGTGACATGACACAGGCAAGGCAAAGGCGTGGCTGAAAGACATGACAAAGACGAAATGTTCAAGTGTTGGAAAGCTGGAAATTGGCTAAGTGTTAAACATAGCAAAATTGGCTAAAGGAGCAAGGCTGCCCATGTGCACACATGGGGCAGTTGGTAGTTTGAATGTTGTAAACATGTGTGATTTTTAGAATGTATTTGAATGCTTGGATCAGGTTGTTGAGTCATGTGATAGGCATGCAGGCCATGTCCAATGACATGCTGCCAAGTGTAATTGTTGTAACTGCTGTAACTGCCCATGTGCAGTCTATTTATTGTGTTGCTGGAAATTGTACAACGCAGTGAGTGTTGAATCGCCTTTGTACAATTCGTGTGACATTGTCCTTTTTGATTCTAAGAGAATAAAAGGTTAGGAACTTGTTTCCTGTAATATTGTTTGAGTGTTTTTACGTTTCTGCAACCTTAGTCTATTCTGCTTAAACTGTGTAGTGTGTGTGGCTAAAGTTGTGTAGTGTTGTACGACTGCCAACCAGTGATGTTGCGAAAAAGAAAACGACCCTGTCTCACTAGCCTAGTAGAAAAGTGAGGCCAAAATATTGTCAAATCCAAGTCGACACTACATAGCAAGGAACCCACAGTTCAATTTTGAACTTCCCTAATATTTCGGCAATCCAAGAAAAGGACATATGCTAGACTGGGTTGTTGTTCTCCCTCTTTTGGTCCTTCCCTGAGCTTAGCAAATATAAAGAAAAGTAAAGAAATGCAGATGCAGCATAATGGAATTAAAGAAATGCCTCCTCAAAACAGAACACATATTTTAGATTGAGGCTTAAGAAAGTGTACTATTTGTGTGAGCACGTATGAAAACTAAGTCGAGCATATAACGACAAGGCAGCAAGTTCCCAGGGAGACACAACCCAAGAACAGAGGGAAAAAACAACAAATACATCTTGTCTTGCACATATATATCATATGTGCAATGTCATACATCAACGCATAAATACAGATGATGTCAAGCAATCAAACGGTTCATGGTTGTAGATCCTCATCTGAGTCTTTTCACAGAATGCAACTTAGAATTACTACTATTAATAAAAGTGAAGAAGCAGGCAGCTTTTCGTCAATATGTCTGCTTCTTCACCTGCTTCAGCTGCTCCGTGATTTTACTATATTATCCCTAATTAATTATTTTAAGTCATTTATATATAAGAAAATTAATAATACTTAATTAAAAAAGGTAAAATAGGCATCTATGACATGTCTGTTTCAGCTGCTTCAATCGTAGTTTTATTATATCACCTCAAATTAATTATTATAAGTCATCTAGGTATTAAAAAATTAATAATATTTAATAAATAATAAAATAGATATATATGATAAATCAATTCTTGAAGTTTTGAATTAATAGGACATCTTATATGAGACTTATTTAAGAAAATTCACAAGTATGTTTGCTCCATGATTTTACTATATTACCCTTAATTAATTATTGTAAGACATTTACATATAAGAAAATTAATAATATTTAATAAAAAAAGGTAAAATAGACATTTATGACATGTCTACTTCAACTGCTTCAATCATAATTTTATTATATCACCCCTAATTAATTATTATGTCATTTCTGTATTAAAAATTTAATAATATTTAATAAAAATAAAATTGACATAAAATGATAAATTAATTCTTGACTCATTTAAATTTTTTTCACAAATATTTTTTCATAGTAATGCTGCTATATCACTTCTAATTAGGTATTATAAGTCATTTAGAACATATCTACTTCGCTGCTTAATCATAAAATTTGGTTGACTCTCGAATTTACTTCGGTGCTACCTAAATTGGAATAGAAGAAAAAGTATTATAAATCATAATAATTAAAAACTTAAATTATTTTAAGAATATAATTGAATATCAATGCCACAAAAATTGGGATAAGGAGAGTAACATATATTATTTGAAAATTACATAAAAAATATTATAAATTACAATAGCTAACAATTTAAAATATTTAAAAACATATTAAGAATCTGATTGATTATCTAAATTATATTTGTGTCACGTAAATTCGGGATAGTTTTGACATTATATAATTTGCATGTTTTATTGTTTTAATTTAGTAATTTGATGATCCAAATGATGTTTTCGAATTTAACATGTTTTAAAAATTTAGTACTTTGTTTATTTTAATTTATTTAGGTAAATATTATATATTTAAAAATTATGCAAAAAATAATTATGAGTCATAACTATAAACATCTTATAATATTTTAAAAACACATAGTAAAAAATATGATTGACTTTTGAAATTCTAATAGTGTCACATAAGTTGCGATAAAGCAACATAAATTATTTGAAATTACATTAAAAGATACTAAAATCACAAAGATTAACAACTTAAAATATTTAACAATATATATTAGTAAAAAAAATTTGACTGTCTCACTAAATTCTAAAATTGGGACAAAGCAAGTAACATAAATTACTAAATTACATAAAAGATACTATAAATCACAATGATTAACAACTTAAATTATATAAAAATTTATATTAATAAAAATTTGATTGACACTCCAAATGCTATTTGTGCTACATAAATTGAGATAAAGTAAATAACATATGTTGGGCCCGTGCTAGCACGGGCTATAGTATCTAGTGTAGCACATAATCACGGGAGAATCTCAAAAAGAAACCCAAATTAGGGTGGCTTTCAAATTTTAGCCCCAAATAAAAAGGTTTTGTTAAAATAACCTTTACTTATTAACTCATACTTTTTTGGATGAAAATACCCCTCCAATATATTTGTTTTTCTTTTTTCCAAAACAAAACACTTTCTTCCAAAACAAAACATCGCTCTTTCTTTCAATCAAACAAATTCGCACGATCATCGCTCTTTCTTCCTATCAAACAAATTCGCAGCCGTAAGATTTTTTCAGGTAAGAACTTCATCATCATAATTCTCTAATTCTTTGGGGGCGGTTGGGTGGATTTTAGCTCTATGTAAACATCTAATTTGCAGTAAATTTAAGCTTATTGATGCATTGCGGTAAATTTTAGCTCGTTATATAATTAGCATATTGATTTGATTTTTTGGGAGGTGAACGTAAGCTGGAGTTAGGCTATGCTATTATTGTAGTAACATATTTCCCATTGAGGAATTGAGTCGAACAGGTTATGAGAAGTTTGTTATTGCGGTTATAATTGTGTTTGAGTAGTTACGGGGGTTTGATCTTGGAGGGAAAGGCTATTAATACGGGAGTTAACGTTGATCGCAACATTTTTTGGGAAGGCCAAACGTATAAGATTAATATTAAGCATGTAGTGGATTGCTATATAATTGTGAAGACTAGCCATGCTATTTAGGAAACAAAATTCCTTCACTTTGACTGGCTTTCCTATTTCGTCAATCCATGGGGATTTCTTGAAGTAATCAAAGAAAAATTGTGCGATATCACCAGCTATTAGTTGATTCCTCATAGAGGAGCTAATATGGTAAAAAACTGTATGGGACGATGGATTCTGATGGACAGCCATAGCCGCAATGACTGAGTTCACAACCATATCAGCTAGAAACTAGCCAAAATTGGAAGATGGTAATAAGGAATTAGTGTAAATACTTAGGAACTTTAAGTGTAGGTAGATGAACTGATTATGATTAGCTGATGCAAAGTTGTGTGTTTTCGCTTTGACATAAGGTATACACTATATATACACATGACTAGTTCACATACCACATCTGTTATTGATTTTCTGTCACCCATTACAACATTCAGCTTTCCTTTACCATAGCTAACAATGTAGGTGTCAGTATTTCTGTGGCAAGGAAGAAACATGTATTGGTTTACTAATAAAACATAAAATTCTTTAACTTTTATGTGTGCTTCATTTTGCTCATGCGATTCAAATGAAAAGCCTCAGCAATTGGCTTGGTTTGCCCTCTGTTTATATGAAATACAACCAAGGAAACTGCTAGTTAAGAAGTTCATGTAAATGTTTGAAATAGAGCTCATTTCATGATAATTGTACTTTCCTTGGATGGCTTATGGCAATGTAATAATAAGCCATTCTTTAATTTTTATGTGTGGTTCATTTTGCTCATGCGATTCAAATGAAAAGCCTCAGCAATTGGATTGGTTTGCTCTTTGTTTATATGAAATACAACCAAGGAAACCGCTAGTTAAGAAGTTCATGTAAATGTTTGAAATAGAGCTCATTTCATGATAATTGTACTTTCCTTGGATGGCTTATGGCAATGTAATAATAAAGAAATGGTTTATATGTTATAGCATTATTGACATTATAACAGGGAAGGGGAGACTCTACCTTCTATCTTAAAAAAAGAAAAATGGAAGGAAGAATCCTTTCCTTTTATTTCAGCTAAATTTGTCATTATACTTGTTAAATACTACTATGAATGTGAAGTGCTCCCTAATATGTCATACATAGTACTCTAAATTGAATCATGTTTGCTATCTACTATCTGATAAACTACTACGTGTAATTTACCTTCCAAGAAGAAAAGAAATAGAAATAAGCAAAGGCTTATCTTTTTTGCTTTATATGTTTTTGGTTCCTTCACAGTGTTTTTTCTTGGTATTGGATAGTATTCTTGTTATCCTTTTAGGGAAAGAATATTGGAAGTGGAAAATCATAGGCATTATTCATTTGCTATTTTCATTTCAACTGCATAAACTTACTTCTTTTTTTGCTTAAACAGTTGGAGACCTTTAAAAGGCAGTTGATGCAGTCTTTGAGTGATGATGACTCATCTTTAAGATTACATAATATTCATTTTTTGGCATTTCTTTTGAGAATATCACTGAGAGGGTTACCAGAAATAGCAAAAATAATTGGTTAATATCTTTAAAATTATAAACAAGAATGAACCTTATTCCACTTGACTTTTAGGACAGTGCAAAAACTAAAGACTCAATTCGTCTTTTAAAAAATTTCCTTTTTCTTTATCGACTATGGCGATTTATCTTTTTTTTCTTTACCAATGACAGCAAGCCGAAACTATTGACATTGGCACTTATGATCAATCTATCCAAGCATTTATGATCAATCAGATTCTACCACACATTTTAAGTTATGCCCTATGGGCAAGAGTTGGCACTGTCTTAGTCTGTAATGATTTGGCAGATGATCTATAAATCTTGCCCTAGAGGCAAGACTTCGGCAGTTATGCCACATGGACAAGAGTTGACACTGCCTTAGTCTGTAATGATTTGGTAGATGATCTATAACTCTAGCCCTAGAGGCAAGACTTAGACAGTTATGCCCATAGGCAATAATTGACAATGCCTTACTCTTTAATGATTTTACTTGTTGAAGATATATATTCTAAATTAAACTGTTACTAATCTTTTGTTTATACAAATGCTATACTGTTGAAATTGAAAACTTTTGTCCAAGAGGCAAAAGGTTATTCTTTAATTGCATTTCTTAGATTATTAACATATATGCAATTCTTGCCTCATGGGCAAGATTTAGTTTAGAAAATTGTTGTACTGTGATTATAAACATCAAGTGATTATAAACATCAAACACATATTGTTACTAATATTCTTTTGCTCAACACAGGTTTCAATATGCATTTTTTGCTTATGGCGCTTCAATCATTGGATGGACCAACTGTAGACCGGTAATAATGGTAGATGCAATATTTTTTAAGTCAAAATATCGTGGTGTCCTCATGATAGTAGTGCCAAAGGACAGAAACAACACCATATTTCCTTTGGCTTTTGGAATTGCAGACTCAAAAACTAATAAGTCTTATAACTGGTGACATAACTGGTGACAGAGAATTCTTCATTGGTAAAACATATAAAAAGTCAAGTTGCAATTTTTTTAGCATACTAATAGACATTGATGTAAAATACATAAAGTGAATTTAGTAAAAACTTACATCAACAATGGTATCAATTAAGTTTGAAGACAAAAGTCCTGAAGAATTGGAAGCAACATCAACGGAGAGATCGTCTATTTCTTCATCAGAAGCAACCTTCATTTTTTTCTGTTTATCGAGTTTAAAGATTTGAGAGAAGTCCGATGAAGAGAAAGAGGAGCAAGAGAAAGAGTATTTGAGAAAATGAGGAAAAAAAAAAGATAAACGAGTGTATTTGAAAAAAATCTAAAAAAAAGATAAATAATAAAAACAAAAAATAAAGATTAAAAGACAAATGAATTAAAAAAAAGAAAAAAAATGAAGAAATAGATAATGGTTGAGAAAAAAGAAAAAAAAAAAAAAAGTTGAGACAAATAAATTAAAACATGAAAATAAAATTAAAGGAAAAAATAAAAAGTGAAAATAATAAAAAAGAGAATAATAGAATTAAAGAAAAAAATAAAAAAGTGAAAATAATAAAAAAGAGAATAATAAAATTAAAGGAAAAAATAAAAAAGTGAAAAGAATAAAAAATAAAATTTGAAAGACAAATGGGTATGAAAAGTGAAAATATATTATAAGTATAGAGGGGCAAAATGGTACTTGTACCATGCTTAAAAAGTAAAGAAGATTATTCTTTAAAGACATTTTTATTTGGGGCCAAATATCTAAAGTCACCCATATTTGGGTCTATGGCATGTAATTTCCTACATAATCACGATGCACAATGCACAGAAGTGCTATAACACACTTGTTATTTTCTTTTTCTTCTTATTACCCACAATAACAACAACAACAAACGCAGTGTAGTCCCAATGTCCCACAAAGTGGGGTCTGGAACAGTGTACCCAAACTTACCTTTACCTCAGAGGTGAGGTAAAGAAAATGTTTTTGATAGACCCTGAGCTAAAGACAAAAACAGTCTTAGAAAAAACATAATGGAAGTACAAGAGACGATAAATAGTAACAAAACCAACAGATATACCAGAACAATACTACAATCGAACTACCCGAAACAATTAGTAACAGAAATCGAACAACAAGAAACTAAGTAGTCCTACGAATACTAGTAAGGCAACAAGACAATGCACTCCTATCTACTAGTGTAGACACACTCCTACCTACTACTACCTACTAACCTTCTACCCTAACTCGTGTCCTCCATACCTTCCTATCTAAGGTCAAATCACCATTTGTGAGAAATCAAAGAAACAGTAGAAAGAACCGAGGAAACACATGAAGACTAACGTCTTACTCTTGAATCATTTTATACGCAAGTCTTAAGAGTGTACATTGTTATAATCAACGAAGGTGGGATATTAACTCCATATCATATCGTGCATAATTTTTTTTAATGAAGAACTACGTCATGTATAATTAGCTTACTCAACTCCATTTATACTTAAGTAATCTATCACTCCCCTCAAATTACTGCATACAAGTTGTATATACGAAGCTTGCTACATAGGTAACTAGTTCAGACATTGGTGAAGGACTTCGTAAATATGCTCTCGCAAACTGATCACTGGACTTCACGAACTTCATAACTTTTCTCTAACAAAGTGACTATCGATTTTTATGTGTGACCGATCATGAAATAGTATATTTGATGCAATATGAAGCACAAACTGATTTTTCAGCACAGAATCCACTAATCTCTTCAAAATTTCATTCCTTTGATTAAAGGTTTGATCCATAGTTCACAAGTTGCACTGCCATGACTTGCTATTCTGCTTTTCACTATATCTGAAACTATGTATCAGATCTTGCTCTCCTTGACATTAAATTCTCTTTAGCTAGAATACTGTTTTTGGAAGTAGCACATCTATCAACTGATGATCCTGCCCAATTAGCATCTATGTACCCAACAAACGGTCAATATCCTCGATCCTCATGCAGTAATCCTTTTCCTCGAAAAGATTTTATATAATTAAGTATGTGGCACTTGCATATCAATGACTATTAGACAGAGTCTAGAAAGTGACTTACAACACTCGTCAAAAAGCCAATACCAAACCAAGTAACTGTGAGATAGTTCTGCAGATGCTCATCAAAGAATGAACAATACTGATAAGCTTGTTGTGGAGGGAGAAGAACTTACAAGGGGAGAAGATATCCAAAAGTAGATTGTCATTACTACGAGAAGTTGTATACTGAAACAGAGAATTGGAGACTTCATTTCAATATGCAGGAATGTCCAATAACCACTGAAGAAGAGAACCATAATCTGATGAGGCCATTCAATTCACGGGAGATTCTGAAAACTGTCAAATCTAGTGCAAGTGGAAAAGCTCCCGTGCCTGATGGTTATACTATGGCTTTTTTTCATCAAAGGTTGGGATGTTATTGGTCCAGATGTAATTGTTGCAATACAGAACTTTCATGACCAAGAAGTGTTTGAGAAAGCTTTAATGCCACTTTTGTGGCACTCATACCTAAGGAGGTTGGTGCTGTGGAACTACAAGATTTCAGGCCTGCCAGCTTGATTGGTAGTGTATACAAGATTATAGCCAAGTTGGTAGCTGAGAGACTAAAGAAGGTGATCCATAGCCTTGTTGATGGACACCAAATGACTTTTATATGGGGAAGACGGATCATGGATGCAATATTCACAGCAAATGAGTGTGAGGAGGCTAGACAAAGAAGTAAAGTACCTGGAGTCCTATGCAAACTGGATATCCAGAAAGCATATGACCACCTAAATTGGGCATACTTATTGGGAATGCTACGGAAGATGGGCTTTGTCAATAGATGGATCCGATATTGCATCAGTACAGTGAAGTTCTCAATTTGGTTACAAAGTTCACCGGTAGGTTTCTTCTCCTCTTAAAGGGGCTTTAGACAGGGGGACCCACTATCATCTTTTTAGTCATATTAGCAATGGAAGGGATGAATGATATGCCCCAGAAGTAGAAGTAAGGGTTGGACAAGGAATTTTGAGGTAAATGCCGAGGCTGACAACAACATGGAATTATCTCACCTACAATATGCATATGACACTTTGATCTTCTGTGATGCTGATGTGGAGCTGCTGAGGGTTTTGAGGATTATCTTCATCATTTTTGAGTCATTTAAAGGCTTCATATTAATTGGTAATGAGCTACATATATACAGTTAACACAATCAAGGAGATTCAGGTGCTAGGTGACATCCTGGGAGGGAAAGTGGGAGAACTACCTAAAATGTACTTGGGTATGCCCTTGGGAGCAAAAAGCAAATCTATGATAATATGGAGTGGTGTGATAAGAGAAGTGTGAAAAGGAGTTGACAAACTGGAAGATGCAATACTTTACCTACGGAAAGGAGGTTGACTCTTACTAATAGTGTGTTAGATGCTCTACCGACATATATGATATCAGTATATATCTCAGCCGCTGCTAGTAAGGGTGTTCACGGTTGGGATAAAAACCGATCCAAACCAAAAAAACGATCGATTTTTGTTTGATTTAGTTTGTTTATTTTTAGATTTTTAAAAACCAATAATATTTGGTTTGGTTTGGTTTTGGTTTTGTACAAAAAAACAAGAAATAACCAAACCGACAAGCGATATATATATTTTTTTATAATTATATATACATAATATATTATTTTTTTGTGAATAATTTTAAGTATCTTATATTTGTTTTCAGCAAAATTTATTTATAATTTAAATATCTTGTATTAGATGTATGACATGTTACTGTTTTATGTGGTAATCTCAGGATTTATTTTTCTTTTTGAATGAATTGTTGTCTTTTTTTTCCTTTTGAATAAATCCCTTATTGTATTTTGGTGTATGGTTAATAAACCGATCAACTGAAACAAACCGAACCCAAACAGATAACAACCAAACCAATAAACATATATTATATTTGATTTGGTTTGATTTTAATAATTTCAAAATTGATTATATTGATTTGGTTTTGGTTTTGACCAATAACCGACTCAAATCGACCCGTGAACACCCCTATCTGCTAGTGAGACGAAGAGAATTGACACTTCAAGAAATAATTTCTTCAGGCAAAGGAACAATGATGAAAAGAGTGCCATTTAGTCAAATCAGATATCATGATAAGAAGCAAGAAAGATAGAAGAATGCATATAAGGAATTTAAAGACTCAAGAACCGATGTTTGATGATGAAATGATTGCGGAGATATGATTCAGAAGAAGAACCTTTTTGGAAGAAAGTGATTAGTAAGAAATATGGGGAAGAGGATAGTTGGACTACAAATCCAGTAACCACTCCATATGGTTGCAGCATTTGGAGTGATTAGGAATCTTTGGCAAAAATGTGGAGCAAAACAAGACTTAAAGTGGTTAATGGTATGAAGATCTCTATCTGGAAAGATAAGTGGATTGGACAAGGTATACTACAACAATTATTCCCAAGACGTATACACACTAAGGCAACAACAGGAAGCAAGAATAGCTGAAGCTTAGTCTGAGGAAGGGTGGACTATTAGAACATTTCTAAATGACTGGGATCCCTGAACAGAAATAAAAATTGTTCCGACGGAACCTTCTCTTCTACCGTAGATTGGACATAGGAGAGGATAACAATGTTCTATCATACTCCAGCTCTATTTAAGGGGACATCTAAAAATGCAGATATTTTGGTATGGAAAGGAAACGCTCAAGGAACTTTTAAGGTGGCAGAGGCTTACAAGATTATGAGCAAACTAATAACCAAGCGGGTTGCTGGCCATGGAAAATGATCTGAAAAGTGAAGATTCCACAAGAAGTAAATTGTTTCTCCTGGCCGGTGGCTAATGAAGCAGTATTGACACAGAAAAAATTGAAAAGCAAGGGATTTAACTTATGTTCTAGATATTATTTGTGTGGGGAACAGGTAGAGACAACCAACCATATCTGTTTACACTGCAAATGGAACAACAAATCTGAAGAATTTTCATTAACCTGAGGGGGGTAAGGTACCCCTCAGGCACCCCGGAAAAACAACGGGGTTTCTTGACAGTTGGGGGAGAGAAGGGTATTTTTCCAATCAGACGGAGAGATGGAGGATTGCCCCATCATGTATTAGGTGGACTATACGGAAAGAGAGAAATCAGAGGTGCTTTGAGGGAAAGCAGTGCAACATTCAGAAGCTGAAAAAGAACTGCCTAGCTCTGTATTATTTTTGGTGTAAACAGGAATGTTTAGCACAAACAGAAGATATTTTTGATGTTTTAGATAATATGTAAGAAGTATCATAGGATCCTTCTATTTTCTATCTCCAACATTAGGGGACTATACAGTTTGACATAGCATACATGTTAATATACAAAATGTTATCAGTATCAAAAAATTTGTTGCGATAGTTCAACTTGCAAACCAACCCACAAAAATACTACGAGGCCCCTACTGACCTGTAAGAAAATTAACACTCAAATTCATAACAGTGTCAACATACCTGCAATGGTCATCTTTATTCTAGAGAATGTTAAGAGCATACTTCCACAGTAAAATAACAGTGTATGAAGTGGACTAGGCAACTCGAATCCCTAAAAAGTTCAGAAGCTACCAAGATTCTTGGCTTGGAAGAATGAAACTAGATGATTCACTTTAGCCGACCCCAACTCGAATCCCTAAAAAGTTCAGAATTTACCAAGATTCTTGGCTTGGAAGTATGGAACAATATGATTCAATTAAGCCAACCCCAACTGAGCACTACCCATGCTAATTATATCAACCTATATCACCAAGTAATACATAGAACCATAGCGGAGGCCAATGGAATAAAAATAGTCAGCTCAGTTACACCATTAATCATATGGAACTGCAAACCAGGCCCGGGATTTTTCCCCATAGCTTTCTTTCTTTATTCTTTATAACCTAATCTTTCTTCTTGTAGTTGAATATCTCTTTGATTCTGCTGATCCCTCTCAGTGAAATTTGACATGCTGCATTAAGTTACTTAAGGATGTACGCATGCAGTCCGGAAACACTTTGGGGTGAACACCCATCAGAACAAGTAGGGTTAATAGTTCAAATATTTAGGAAGAAAGATTCTTGAAACACTTTGGGGTGAACACCCATCAGAACAAGTAGGGTTAATAGTTCAAATATTTAGGAAGAAAGATTCTTTCTTATACCTTATCTGTCAACTCATGTAGCAATAATCTTTTTAAATTCTTGAATAATTGCGATAAATCTCGCAATGAACTTGATGATTGACCATTCCATAGTCTCAAATAACACAGGAAACCCAACAATGCTTTCCCCTCAAGATATCGAATAAACACGGAATGATTCAAGCAAGTAATTGATAGAATATAAGATCAAATATAAGTATCATTATACACTCATAGACATGAAAATAAAAACTGATTAGAGAAGCTGATAACAAACTAAATCATAGACGATATACTAAATTCAAATTTTGAGCCCCACGAAAAATAAACTTGCAGTTCAACAATGTCCACCTTGCTCAAAAGTGAAATTCCCTACAACTTGACATCAAATACTTTTATCACAAATAATACATAGAAGAAATCATGAGCAAGTTACTTATTAAATCAAGGAAGAAGAGTAATTAGCTCAGGTCTTAACCCATTCTACAATTTGATGCAACACGATTTAAGCCATTCTACACATAAGATTCTAAATCAGTCTTCTAGAGTCTAGACATGTGAAAACTTGTTAGCTCATAAGCAGAATTATGTTCTTACAGACATTAGCAGCATATATTAGATTACAAAAAACAAAGCACTCTCTTATTGCATATGAACCAGCTTGACTTCAATTGTAAAGCATACTTTTTGGATAGGACTAGATGCTTAGTCTCAATTCAAAGATCCTGTACAAAGCTTGGGGGCCAAGCTCAAATTGTAACTTTTTGCACATCAATGATCAGCGGATACAATGTTTAAATAATAATAAAAATGTTTCTTTTGTCTCGCTTTATGTGACACGATTCGGAGTACGAGGGTCTAAGTCAAACTATCTAATTTTCAGTGTGAATTCAAACATAGAATCTTCAAGTGTTTTGAAATAAAAGTTACATATTTAGGAGCTTCATAAATTGTAATACAAGTTATAATAGTTAACAATTCAAAAAATTTAAAGGGCATAAGAAAAAAATCTCAGTCCTAGAAAACTCCGTTGACTGTCTAACTCGTAATTGTGTCACATAAAGTGGGACAAAGGGAGTAATAAGTTTGAGCAACTCGAGAAGGAAAACCCTATAGAAACAGAAAGATAAACTGAAAAGTAAGCAAATTGACCTTGTCAACTTCTCCTCGGACAAGTTATGTCTTTTATTTCAGTTTTCTTCTATTAGTGTGGAGAAAAGATAAGTTTATTGTTTACAACTTTTTTGTTTGTACAGATCGTCAATTTAAGAAGCTGGCAAACAAAAGAAAACCTTTGGGAAATTACAACAGAAAATAAAAAATGAAAATGGCACTTGGCCTACCGTGTTCCTGCAAAATGCCGAGAACGTCTAGAAACCAGAGAAACACTGAAGTCTTTTCCAAATATTGATAGCCTAGTCTGCAGACATTAAGCAAAAACTAGATATCAGGTGCCTGAGCAATTTATCATCAACTGGTCTGCAGAACTCTAGTTGAAGGGACTTATTACAATAAATACGAAAATAGAAAATTAAAGGACAAGATACAACAACAATATACCAAGTGTAATCCCACAAGTGGTGTATGGGGAGGGTAGGATGTACACATTAACTTACCCCTACTTTTGTGAGGTAGAGAAGAAGTTTCCGATAGACCCTCAACTTAAAAGGAAGTTTTTGAAGCAGTATTGCAAGAAAAATATGACAGCAAAATAGCATGGTACAAAGCAAATGCAACAACTGATAGTAATACACATTGAAAAATAAGAAACTGTGCGACTACTAAATAATACTACTAATAAGATGAGGAGAAGGTTAGCCTTCTAGCTCTCCCAAATAAAGTGGGAATAGACTCTACTACTTACTAACCTTCTATCCTAATCAATGACCTCCAAATTTTTCTATCTAGGGTCATGTCCTGTAGAAAAACATAAAATTGGCAAAATATTTTAGGAACAATCGATGTTTTTCTCATTTAGTTTCAAGGGCAGACATGGCCTGTATTTATACAAATTCAGTACGCTGAATTGTGACCTAAGTAGACTCCTACAGTATCTTAACTTCTACAATGAGCATAGAGTTCTACAATATGCATGACTAATACATTGGTTTAAATACAAACTCTACAATAGCTATCCTATTCAAGGCAGACATATCTCTTACACTCCTGTTCTGGTTCAATCTCTTCAACACTTCACCCCCTCAAGCTAGTGAGGGATGTAATAACCACTCCTAGCTTGCTTCTAAATTATGCAAACATCTCCTTCGTCAGTGCCTTTGTGTGGATGTTAGCTAACTGATCCTTTGATCTCACAAACCTTGTGAAAAGCTATCGACTGGCAGCCTTTTCCCTAACAAAGTGATAGTCCATCTAAACATATTTTGTTCTGGCATGCATGACTGGATTAACTGTCATGTATAATGCACTCAAGTTGTCACAGAACAATGTAGGTACAGCCTTTCTATGTACTCCAATGTCTTTGAGGACGTATGTTATCCATGTCATTTCTTGAGGCTGGTGCCCTATATTCTGCTTCCGAACTGGACCTTGCCACTGTATGTTGTTTCTTGGATGTCCAAGATACACAATTTGCTCCAAGGTAGATGTTGTAGCCTGTAGTTGATCTTCTAGTCATAGGACATCCCCCCAATCTGCACCAAAGAAACCATATAGCCTAAATGGAAAGTGAGACAAGATCCTCAGACCAAACTGAGTTATGCCCTTCACACATCTAAGTATCCTCTTGATAGCTTGATAGTGTGTATTGTTGGGACTTTGCATAAATTGACTTACCTGAGTTATGTCTGGTCTTGTTAGTGTCAAGTATTTGTCAGTGTCAAGTATTGTAGACTGCCAACAATACTTCTGTATAATGAAGCATCCATTGGGTCACCTTCAGCTTCCTGCAAGCCATGCTTTTGTGCCAGTGGTGTGCTTAACGATTTAGCAAGGGCCATGCTGGTTTTGGAGAGTAGTTTTGCTCCATACTTACTCTGACTTAGATAAATGCCTCCACTAAAGTAAGTGACCTCAATTCCTAGAAAGAAGTGCAAGGAGCCAAGATCCTTCATAGCAAATTCTTTTCCTAACTCACCAATAATTTCTGAAATTAGTATAGTATGACTTCCAGTGATAATTATGTCGTCAACATATAAGAGCAGTAGAATTACTCTTTTACAGTGTAGTACAAAAGGTGAGGAGTGCCTTGCTGCACTTGAATCCAAGGTGAAGTAGATGTAAGCTAAACTTCTCAAACCAAGCTCTAGGAGCCTGTTTAAGGCCATACAATGCTTTCTTTAGTATACACACCTTGCCAGGATATCTAGAATCCTTAAAACCTGGTGGTTGAGTCATATACATCTCCTCTTGGAGATGTCCATGCAAGAATGCATTCTTTACATCTAGTTGCATGATACACCAGTGACGGCTAACGGCTAATGACAACTGAAAGAACTATTCTTATAGTAGTGGCCTTCACAACTGGACTGAAGATTTCTTCAAAGTCTACTACTTCAAGTTGTGAGTATTCCTTGTCAACTAGTCTCGCCTTATGCCTTTCTATGGATCCATCTGCCTTCAGTTTGATTTTGAACACCCATCTAGAACCAACTATGTTCATGCCAATTACCTTAGGCACCAATGTCCAAGTATTGTTTTGGTGAAGTGCATCAACCTCCTCCTCCATAGGCCATAGCTGCAAACCACTTTGGAGAGTTGAGTGCTTCACTCACTGCTTGTGGTTCCTGCACTGTAGATTTCTTAGCTGCAATAAAAGAAATATGACTGGCATGGATTTTGATTTTAGCCTTGTCACCATGTGATAAGTCTGCACATTTGATGTCTCAGTGGCAGGTACTTCTACAGTCAGAGTGAGTTCCTCTTGATTGTCACTAGTGTTGAACCGTTGTGGTGGATCTACTTCAAGGTGAATATCCTCTGGGTCATGCACTGACAGAGCATTTGCTAAAACTTCCCTTAGATCCTGCAAACCGAGGCTCACTAGAAGTCTCACCAGAAGTGTCAACTGCAGTAATGTGATCATCTTTGATAGGAATAGACTGATCAGTTGGCTGCGGTGCTACACTTGACAATACTTCCCTTGAACATATTGGTGGTGTAGTATTCAACACTTCCTCGAAACATATTGGTGGTCCAGTACTTGACAGCACTTCCCCTGAAGTAGAGTGAACCTCAATTGAGTTTGAGGCATCTTGCTAGAGAAAAACTCAGAAAAGGTAGCAAGGTGAGTGTAAGCATGCAAACCAACTAGTGGCTCATTTGTTTGAACATAAAGCAGTGTATGTTCATCAAATATCACATGTCTTGAGACAAACACTCTTCTGGTAGAGGGGTGATAGCACCTATAACCTTTATGAAGGCTACTGCATCCAATGAACACACATGGATAGGTCTTTGGAGAAAATTTAGTATTGCCTTTCAAATAAGGAAAACACCTTGCATGCATCCAAATACTTTGAGACTGTTATAGTCTGGATGGAATGGAGTTTCCATTTTCAACACTGATGAGGGCATTCTGTTGATTAAGAAAGCTGTTGTCAAGAAGGCTTCAACCCACAGAAATTGTGGCAACTTTGCATGAAATAGTGAAGTCAAACCTGTTTCCACAATGTACCTGTGCTTGTGCTTTTTTTCAGAGACCCCCCACTTTGTACAGGTGTATGAGGACATGAGATATGTCTAACAATTCCACAATTGTCAAGATGCTTAACAAAGTCAATATTATTAAATTCACCTCCTCCATCACATTGGAAAATCTTAATGGTTTTTGTGAATTGTTTCTCAACCATCTTTTGAGAATTAACAAATACTTCATAAAATTCAGATTTCCTCTTTAGTGGATATAACCATGTGGATCTTGTACGATCATCAACAAATATTACGTAGTATCTCATGTGTTGAAATGACTCAACAGGTGTCGGACCCCAAAGATCATAAAGAATTTTAAGCAAAGGCTCTTTTTCAATTTTATTTCTCAATTCAAAGGGAAGTTTACATCTTTTTCCTAACTGACAGCCAACACATACAACACATACAGTAGGAACTTTATTCCAGTACTTGACATCTGTTAGAATATGAGTAGGAATAGGAATAGCATATAAAATCCTACTTGGAAAAGGATTGGAATGTAGTGTCTTATTAGAAAAAGGATTGGAATGTATTATCTATAAATAGGGTCTCAATGTAATAATGTAGTTACAACAATTCAATAATATTTTTCTCTTATATTTCTCACATGGTATCAAAGCTTCCACGATCTTGATAAAGAATCAAAGAGTTTCCGCTGCCGGCGGGCGCCTATAATCCATATATGCCACCCGTCTGGCCAATGATTATGTTAGCAAAAGTTGGGTCACTAACTCACTGTGTATCTTTCTAGTGACTATTTTCTCATATCTTTGCGTAGCACCATGCATCTGTCCGGTGACTACTTTTTCATATCTGTTTTTCTTAGCACCGTACTTCTTTTCGGTGACTATTTTCTCATATCTGATTTGCGTAGCACCATGCATCTTTTCGAACTACTGTCTCATATCTAAGTTGCATAGCACCATGCATCTTTCTGGAGACTCCTCAGATTTAATTTACAGAGTTCCGTACGTCTTTTCGATGACTCCTCAGATCTTTTTCAATAGGGTCGTGCCATCATTCCGACCCTGCCTATATAATTTCTGTTTTCCAGTAGGATCGTGTCGTCATTCTAACCCTACTCATATAATTTCTATTTCTCAATAGGGTCGTGCCATCATTCCGACCCTACACATATTTCTCGTTTTCAGTAGGGTCGTGTCATCATTCCGACCCTACCCATATACTTTTTTTTTTCCAGATTGTAGTCACTTTACAGCCATCAAATCTAATAATACAACGTGTGAGCATGTTTCGGCTAAGTTTCCGGTGACTTTCATGTTCAAGATCTACTCGTCTCTTGATTTCGAGATAACCCGTATATTTTATACTAGTTTTCAGCAATTTTCCAGCGACACATCGACTTTACGGCAATATTTACTACTTTTCAGATCATTCTTTCAGTTTGTTCCGTTTCAATTGAGGTCTCCTAGACGTCCAAAGCGGTCCTTATCAGTTTTCTTACAGATATCTTCACCAAGTCCCTCACCGATTCTCATATTAGTTACATCCATAACAAGCTTGGTACATATGTCTTCTATGCACCAGTTCGAGGGGGAGTGTTAAAATATGAGTAGGAATAGGAATAGCATATAAAATCCTACTTAAAAAAGGACTGTAGTGTAGTGTCCTATTAGGAAAAAGATTGGAATGTATTGTCTATAAATAGGGCCTCAATGTAAAAATTAAAACTGACGTTTATTTACCAAAAAATAAAAAATAAGTATAATTTTTAAACAAAGTAGGTTTACTGACCGACACTTGTATACACGTGTTTTTATTTTTCATTAAAAGGTATATCCGTGGTTAGTATTATTAATATTATTAAATGTTATTAACACCACAAACAAATCACTTTGAAAAGAAAAAAAAAACCATCACTATTAACGCTGACGACAACGGACGACTGACCATAGACGACTGCACGATGTTTTCCGGCGATGGCGACGATGATTTTCAGCGACAGCGACGGCTATCGATAACACCGTCTTTAATCTGTTTCTTTCTCTTGCTTACAGAATATGCCTTCCAAAGGGGCTAGCGAAAGGTGAATCGGTAATCAGTCTGCACCTCAGCCCGTTTAGGCAGATCCCCTGGACAAACATGTTTCCCATGCAGAATTCAAGACTGCATTAACTACTCTAGCCAATTTAGTCACAACTCAGAATGAACGGCCAGCTATAATTCCGGCTAACCCAGTGACCAATTCAGCTGCCGCCAGGATTCAGGACTTTACCCGAATGAACCCTCCCCTATACGCTGGTTCTAAGTCTGAAGAGGATCCACAGGAGTTCCTCGATCAAGTTCATAAAGTCACAGATATCATGGGAGTGACTTCCAGTTAGAGTGTCGAGTTACCCATCAGCTACAAGATGTAACCCATACGTGGTTTAAACAGTGGAAGGTAGACAGGGGTACAGATGCAAGGCCTATAAATTTATTATTCAGTTTGGTCAACGTCTCCGAAATCGTTTGACCGAATCGAAGACAGCGGAAGCACCCGTCCCCGCCCCAGTCTCGTGTCGAGACGGGTTCGGTGGCAAAACAGCCGAGTCCGAGCAACATAGTCCAAGTATATTGTATGGATATACAAAAAGATAAAACATGCTAATTTGGCCTTCAAAAAGGACAAACTTATGTGCTCTCCAACAAGAAATAGCAGCAAGATTGCATAAGAAAATCATGAAAAGCCCGATGTAGCAACAAGCAGGAAGAAGCTTAGAGTGGAGCTATTTTAAGCTTGAGCACTGAATCAAAAGTGTTTGTAACCAGAGGTATCAGTATGGTTATTTTAAGCTTGAGAAATTAAATCCAATATACTTGTAACTAGAGGAATCAGCAGATAAAAACAACATACGTAATGAAAAAGTAAATCTTAATGTTTTCCCTCGGGCTTCGGTCTAGTGGTGCGAGTTCAATAGATGATGTGTGATTAGGAGCATGTGATGAGTTGAACCTTGCCTCAGACAAAAGCTTAGTATTTAAGCAAAGAAGGTAGAGAAGTAGCCCATTATCTGCCGAATTCTAAACCATGCACCACCAGCCCTCGAGGATTTTCTCAGTTATCAAAAAATGTAATGGAAAAGTAAGCAAACACCTGCTTAAAGTGCCCATGAACTAAAGCAATTGTCCACATTGTGTTCTTGCATCTTGATCGAATTGTATGTGTTAGATAACTATTCCAGACAAAAAGATTGTCATATGGCATCCCATCCTCACCAGTAGACAAGACATTCTTCTGCAAGCTTCGCATTATAGGATACGTATAACTGTAGAAAAAATCTTTTGTCAAGTCAACACTAGACAAAAGCTTCTTGTACCTGCAATTTTTGAAAACTTAAGTCAACCAAGAAACAGCCTAAGGGCCAAATTTTGATCATTAAATCAAATAGAGGGCTCAAAACTTGAGAAAATAAACACATAAACAAAATTCTAGTGAAGTGAAAATAAATCCACACAAAGCAATGATGATTTCTACAGAATACAGTACCGGATACGAAAGTAGACACCTTAAAACCCTAAACTAGGAACAGGATCCAAATAGAAATATGAAGATTTTAAAAAGGAAGCAGGAGAAATATGACCAGTGAATTACTTTCTCCGAACAAGCTTATATGATACTCTGTCTATCTTTTACAGTCCAAAAGAAAATTTTATTTTCGGATTACTAGTATGTATAAATAGACAAACAGTACAACGTACTGAAACCAAATTAACAACTGAGATTCTAAGGAAATAGAATTCTCTATCAAAAATAGAACCTAGAACATCAACTATATCAACAGAATCCTCTGAATAAATCTGTTCACACAAAAAACAAAAAGGCAGAAAACAATTCCATTTGATCTTGTGCACCGAGTTATTCAGATCCTCAAAACACCTGGAATTCCTTTCTTTCCCGATTGTCCACCAAATGCTAGCAAGGACAATTCTCCATCTACTCGTCTTCCACCTGGACTCCTGCTTCCTCCCCTCCATGTAAAACTTCAGTTATCTTTCCGGGCATTATCCAAGAAATGCCTTTTAAGGCTAATGAAAAAGTCTCCAAAGCTGAACTGTAATTTTGCAGTGTAGAAATATGGAAGTAACCAATTGTAGATTTTTTTTCGGGTAAACTTGAGGTTATGCAACGTCAGATGATATAGGGGTAAATTTGGTGTTGTGCACAGTATAAAGTGCATGGGTTCATATTTTTTGACATTTTTGTGTAGGATGAGCGATGTAATGATATGGATACTATGATGGACTTCAGAGACCTCCTTAAAGAGCAGGGTCCTTTTTGTACATATTTGCACCTTCTTGGCACAATATAGAGAATAAAATTATCACAATTGAAACTCAAATAGAAATGTTGCGGCTGGATTTGAAAATGGCCAGTAAATCATATCCAAGAAACGAACAGCACCTTAATGCAACCCCTCCGAATATACTTAAAAAAGTTTCAACATTTACTATTAAGACATTAAAAGAAAGGAGAAAGGAAATTGTAGCACTAGCTCAAAAGACATATAAACAGTATGCAACTAAAGCTTCTTATTCCAAAAATTCAACTAAATAAGAGACTTGCTTACTACCTTAACTCAGTTTTCGAATGAGCAACATCAGTTTGGACCGAGACATGAGGTATTGCAATAATTTGGCTCTCGTCTATACTATATATTGCATGACCACACATACATCCAATTTGGCGCCTTTTTTTCACCAATACAAGATAATGTGACTCCAAAAATTTAATGCAACCTAACAAATCCATCAGTTAGCCCAAAATTAGTAGTAGAAACTATAACAGGCAAAGGAGTTCATACAAAAGACTAACCAGCAATGCCATAAACTTTAGCCACAAAATTCAAGCCCCCCGTAGCTCTATTTCCTTCAGCAATCCGTTGAAGTAAACTTTTTACTTCCTCAGGGGGATACACAACTGGGTCTTCACTTATGTTAAGATCTGAAGGCTCCATTCTATCAATCTTTAGCACTCTAAAGAACTGTTTATTCCTATCACTGCCTATTAGATAAAACCTCTGCAAAACCAAAAATCCAATCAATCAAAAAAAAAAAACGAATTGGGTTCTTTAACAATAACAATAACAATAACAATAAGACAGAGAAGTGGAAACGTACAGCACGTGTTTCGTAGAGGCGAAACTTTTCGAGGGAATAGGAAAGAGGATTGAATTCAGATGGATCATTAGAGGGGTGGATTTTTTGGGGTAGCTTTGATGAATTTAACTTCATACTCTCGGGTTTCGCCATTGAAAAGATGTAGAACCAATGGAACCAGAGTTCGATTTCTTCACAACTTAAACGGTTTTGGTCTTCGGATCATCAACTTCTTGGAAGGAGTGATTATAGCTCTTTCTACCCATTTCATGTTTCCTAGGTCATTTCATCTTCTTTCCCCTTTCCTTGTGTATTGTTTTCCTTTTTACATAATTTACCCCTTAAAAATATTAAAGATAAAATACTCAAAATTGTGAAACTCGGATTGGTTGTTAAATGATTTTTTCAAGTGTTTTTACTAATTAAATAGACTATATTTTTTTTTTTTTAGAAAAGTGAGTCATATTTTAGATAGATGATTTTTTTAAGTATTGTTTTTTAATTAAATAGACTATATTTTTTTTTAGAAAAGTGAGTCATATTTTAGATAAAGTTATTATCTATCCGATTGATATATAGACAGATCGATTGTTGAGGCGACAGATTGATTGACGATCCGACCTATATACGGACAGATCGATTATCAATTTGATTTATATATGGACAGATCGATTAGCTATTCGATTTATACATGGACAGATCGATTATCAATCTGATAGGTGAGAAAATAAAAGTAGGTCATTTTGCTAATTAAAAAATTGAGGAGGTTTAATAGCCAAATTTTCAACTTGAAGAGGCTTAATAGTCAAATTTTCTCGTGAAACTCGAGTTATTTTTTCCATGAATAGTTACCATATTTAGAAATTGTCTCCAAATCACTTAATTATTTTTATTTTTTAAAAAAGTTACTTAACGCTTTAAAAATATTTTTTTTCTCCTAGTTGACATGTCATATCACTAAATTTTATTTTATTGATTAATGATAACCCTATTTATCTCTTTAAATCTATTTATTCAAACTAATGTCTCATAAAGTACAAGAAAAATATAAATAACATGAAAACTTGTTTGAAAATTATATAAAAGAATTTTTAGGTAATCTATTTCTTATAAAAAAAATTACCAAAAAATCAATGGCAAACTTATGATCTTTTTTGTTGCCAACAAAATACAATGAAATTTTTTAATATGTATTTGTATCTGAAAATTTTAATTTGGACGTAGATTACTTGCAAATCTTTATGATAGATGATTTTTGATAAATATATAGTGAAAAGATCAAAAAAAAATCTTGCATATTTTTCACAAGTAATTGCTCATAGATAAAGAAAGTAAATGCGTAAGGTAAGACATAAAAATATAAAAAAAAAAAAATAGTATTATTTTTAATTTAGTTTCTTGACTTCTCTTTTGTGACCATTATATTTATATTTTATTTTATTATACAATTAAATGCCAATTTATTCTTGAACTTCATTCTAAATCCACAAAAAGCAAATAATAATTGATTAATATTTTAAAAATTCATTTGTATTAGTACTGAAGAAGGGATCAATTTGTTAATATTTCTTAAAACATATAATCTGTTTCAAGACTAAATAATTTTTCTTTCCTTCAAAAGGATGGACGTTATTCTTTTATTATCATATAAATAAAAAACTTAATATCTAAAATATAAAATCTGTTGTTTTTATTTCTTTTACATTTTATGAATCTTTAGTATATAAAATAAATGACGGAAAAAAATTAAATGAGTACCAATTTGTATAAGTACTTGAGTTTTAAAAATATTATTAAGTGGAGAAATAAATAAGTAAATAAAACAAACTTTGAAGAGTACATGTCAAATAAAATAATCGAAGTTTTTTATATAATTAAATTAATCTTCAATGATTAATATATATCATTGTGATACTCTACTCTAATGGGTATCACCAAGTGCGTACACTAGGGACACTTAGTTGTTTTATACCTAGAACCTCATCCATCCAAATGCTACCTAGAGTCCAGCATAGTCATACAAACTTCCATGCTCTAACCCATCCAATGACTTACCCCCAATCCACCAGTTCAACCTGAACCCCCGGCCTATATGTCACAACTTTTCCACTCTCATATTTTCCCAAATCATCAACCTCACCCCTTCCGCACACCTCATCTAACCTACCAAATCTATCTCTACAATTCTCGCATTGTTATTACCAAGCTAACATACACCCCAATCAAAATCAACATCTAGGTTCAAACTTAGTATCTATCAACCACCATTCACTACTAATAAAGTACCCCATGTAGAATATACACATATGGTCCACCCCACAAGAAGAATATCCAAAATTCCTTATTCACCTACCGATAACCTACACACTTTCAGGGGAAACCTTCCCTCTTGTGCATGAAAAAATAGAAGTATCCCACGGAGACACACTAGGACGGATGAAACCTTTATCTAAGGGGTCTTTTAATTGCTCCCTAAGCTCATTTAACTCAACCGGAGCTATTTTATAAAGAAGGAATAGAAATTGGACAAGTGTCCAAAATAAGATTAATCTCAACTCAATCTCCTCATTAGAAGGACACCATGAGAGTCATCAAGAAGGACCTTAGGAAACTTATTTACCATCGATACCAAATGCAAAAAGGACCTTCTGAGTTAGAATATTTAACCTAGACCAGATAATAATAAAGAAATCCCTCTGGAGATTAGTCTTCGATCTCAAAGATACGATGTACACTTCCTCTTAGGATCTTAGGAACCACCCTCCTATTTAATAGCCGACTCAACAAGGATCTCAAAGACAACCTTACAGGTCCAATAGTCTAATAATGCATAGCTTGAGTGCAACCAATCCATCCCTGGAATAACATTGAAATCCACTATATTTGATTTAAAAAAATCCACCAAAGTCTTCTTACTACCAACAGATACCCCACACCCCTATAGACTTTTTTAACAATCACAGAGTCACTTATCGGGATAGAAATAAAAAAAGGTTCAAAACATACTCTGGACCAAACCAAAATACACAGCCATAAATGGGGTCACATAAGAGAGAGGGGACCACAGACCAAGTAAATAATACATATAACGGGAAGACAGTTATTAATATACCAGTGTCAGCATCAGGAGATGCCTCGGACTCCTGAAGGATAGTAAGGTCATTGAGATAATCCCGACCTTTGTCAGAGCTATAATAGCACCCCTTGGTGCAAAAGTTAGAGAAGTGGCAATTGGTATCCTATTTGCCCAAGCAGCAATCCTTATGGGATACTTCCGCTGTATATGACCCAACTGAACAAAACTAAAATACTGATTTCTCTCTTCCTCGCAACAACTACGGTTTGATCTATCATAAAATCTACAAGAAGGGTAGGATGGTGGGGATTGGGCCCCAATAGCCTGAGATTGGGCACCTTATGCCCTAGAAGCATTACCACACTAAAAATATTTGTCTTTTAATGGATTTGTGTAGGGAGAATTAGCCATATGATAGGAGTTTAGATTCTTCTGACTCTTTCTCTTGGACCACTTACTATTATACTATTGCCTCCAATTTATTTAGAAAATGAGAAATCTTACTCTGCCTATTTCCTGACTTTGCCTTATTCTCTCCCATACTAATAGGACCAGACTAGCATGACAGACTTGTTACTATCTGGGTCAATAGATAAATAGAATGTCAAAACTCAATATTGGTAACCTCTCCTTGAGGTAACTGAATATCAGTGCCAACTTTCAAAGTAGGGTCAGTGGAGATCAGTGGAACTCCACGGGGAAAATCAGAAACTATGACCCTTGACCTAGTCTATGCCCCATGAGTTGGACGAGATCCATCCATGTTGTCCTCAAGTGGGACAAGTGAGTTTCCACAAACCTTAGATCATCGCGAGGGTATGATCTAAAAGGTGAACCAAAAAAGATTTAGGAAAGAGTTCAAGACCTCAAACTCCATAGCTCAAAAGTATAACAACAAAAAGTGAAATATGCCTAAATGCCTCAAAGCCTCCTGTTTATAAGTGTGGTGCATAATATATCCATAAGCAATACTCTACTCAACACGGCTTTATGGATACCACATAACATCGAAACCTAGGCTCTGATATCAACTTGACATGACCCGAACTAGGGCTTTATCCTAATGGGTATCTCAAGTCCAACCAGGATTGAAGACCACCCTCGATACACAATCCAACCTACCAATATATACCCCGAGTCGAATAAATTTTGAACATATAATAAGATAGTGTATTTAAAGATATAATGACTTTGGGATAAGTCTACTTCCTAGATCAACCCAACCAAGTCAATCTATCCAATAACCAACCAAACCAAAAACGATAACCCAATTAATATATATGTCATAATCATTCCATACCCAAGTCCACACTTATCCATACAATGACTCTAAACCAAACCAAAGAATATTTAGTCGGGACATGCCCCCGACCATAGCTAAAACTAAGTCTATGAAATACCAAAAGTATGAAAAAAAACCCATAACATAAAATAGATGCTTTTTAAACTATGGAAACTCACCACTTCAATCTTACACCAACCACCCCCAAATCCGATCAGTGAGTAGGAGTAGTAGTATGGACGGTTCCTATATCGCATGGGGATTCATCGCCCGAAGACAGGTTAGCGGGTGAACGCTAGCATGCACTCAAGATAAGGATAAAATAATGCCAACCTTTAAGACTGAGTCAACAACCATATACATACATAACCATATATATTTATATACATATATATATATATACATATATACATATACATAGATAGATAGATATACATGTCGGGAGAGGGAACCTGGTTTAGCATGTCTTTAAACCATTAACTTGGGAAGTGTAGCTTAACTATCCTAGAACCACCCACGGGCTATATAGGTTCAGTTTTACCTCCTGAATAGGCCCCGATGCGTGTAGCCGCACGAACCAGAGAAACCATAGGAGTAGGGGATTCCCGTGTACCCTTCACTCTCCATGATACATGTATACAAGAATAACTTAGGGGATTCCCGTGTACCCCATAAGTATTATATATGATCAACATGACTAATCCTCGTGTTAGCAAACATGAGTTTCCAGTGTCCGTCCATTGGACTCACACCTTCACGGTTAGCTATCACACCCCACCATTGTTGCCCAATTAAAACCAGTAGCACATAACCAAACCACCAATTCCATTTATTATTAACCAAGGCTATAAGTAGTGGTATCATCATACCGACTATAGCTTGCAAACAATGTCCTTAGCCACCCTCTTTAAAGAAGGGATTCCCATGTACCCATAGATTACATTATTTAGTTACTTAGGAGATTCCCATATACCCCACAAGATGATCATTAAGTTTTCTTGGGAGATTTCCATATGCCCAACAAATGTATTCAATTAATACATAACCATGAACACCAAGACCTTACCATTTAATTATTAAAAACCATCCAAACCAGTTAAGGTTCCATTACCACTTTATACGATGTAAAGTTTTCAATGAAAGTTCAAGAATATAGTAAAAACATTCTCATAGGCATTTTATCAAACATGTTGAGGGCGTATAGTTTTCAAAATCAAAACCAAGTACAAATTAACCATTCTCATACAACTACATATTCAAACCACTATTAAAATATAAAACTATAATTATAACACGAGAAAACCATAACCAAACCATTAATAACCAAAACCCCCAGCATATATTAAAAACCTAAAACCATACCACAATTATACCATGAAAACCATACATAAAATATGCCCTTAGTTGGAAATAACAGTGAGGGAGGAGTAACAAGCCCCATTAATAAAGATTCATGAAGAGAACTTGAATCTTTAGCCTCTAGATGAACACCTTGAAGAAAACCTTAGCCAACCTTCTTGAGAAAGTTTAGAGAGGATTTGAGAGTGTTTATACCTTTCCAAGTGAGTTATGGGAGGCCACTAAGTGTTATATAACATGTGGACTTAAGGGTTTTGGGGTGGGAAATTTCCAAACTACCCTCAGCTTAAAAGCTAAAAACTTAATCGGAGGAGGGTACGACCCATCCCCCTAGACCATACCTTAGGGTGCGAGTGGTACCCTTATCTCATATCCTAACATCACCTTATACCTCCATACTATCCATCATATAACCACACCTACCTAACTCATATCCTAACTTACAAGTAGTCCCCATGGAATTGTACCTTGGTCAGAATCCACTAGACTAGATAATAGGCATCATATAGTTTGGCAAGATAGCACTCTTACCCTACCATACAACTTGTACGATGCCAACTAGTATCTTGGATAGAAACCAATACAATAATGCTGATTATCATATAAGTGGAAGGCCCTTAAACCGTACCCAAGCATACGATAGCACTCTTAAGTCATATATGGTCCAAAATATTCAAACCTCAAGAAATTTTGAAAGGGTCAAAGTTTGGGGTATTTCAAAAGTCCTTTTAGTAATGGATATGTAATGACTCTCTAGGTCATTTCCTTGAATTACTTGCATTTAAACCTTTCTACAGTAGCTACTGGTCATTTATGACTTGTCAGAACTGTTGGTTCGCTGATCGGACAATATGGATTTTAGGCTCATTTCTCTATTTTAAAGCTTTCGCTATTTCGGATTTGATCTCAGACCAAAGCTCCTAGTAGATGACATTGGATGAGAATTATAATAGTGTTATCAACTCTAAAACACTGAGTTTAGGCAAGGTGGACTCTTTATTCGAGTCCCAAGTCACCCGAGCTTATTTTAACTTACTGGTCGAAAAGTTAAGAAATTGGAAATTAGGCGTGGGACCCATATTTTATCAAAACAGCCTTGGGTGGATATTTTGACTATGCCATTATGTCCGAAATATTGAATTTGGTATGGTGACATAGTTCATTTGCATATATGGGATTTTAGATGAATCTCGAGGCATTAATAGAGACTTGGAAAATCAATTATGATCTAGTGCACCTATGATCATAGGACTTGGGTTGCGATCACGATCTGGTAGCACCAACAAATGTCGTGAATGCAAAACTTTAGGTTTTGAATATAGCCAAAACCGTGATCGTCGAGGTAAATGTCGTGATCTTAACTTCTGATTCTGAGGCCTTATATCGCGATAGCGACTGTCGAGTCATGATGACAACTCTCGAGAACCTAGAATGGGTGTGAATACCCTTTTCTCGGTCTATTTTTGCCATTTTCTCATCCATTTCCTAGAGAACTAAACTTAGAAAGTTGAGAGAGCTTGGGATTGAAGCTAGTAGATAATTTGGGGAGCATGTTTATCAATTATTCCATGATTTCCCTTTGAATTCATAGTAATATTCCTTTGATTTCATGATAAGTTCATAGAAATTAGGTCTTTGAATTCTTAAACTTTAAGGGTTGATTTGAGACTAGATTTGTGCTTAACTTTTGAACACAACTTTCTTGTCTTCCATGTGACCTCATGACAAGTTCAATTTTGGATTTTATTTACGGGCCCCACTGACCTATTTTTGACCCAAACCATTACATCATAATGTAGGTCTCATTTGACTCCTAATGATGCGTAGATTATGATTTTAATAGTGTACTGGCATTTAAGATCATGGAGTGAAGATGGATATTTAAGGAATGATTCAAGGATTTGCAGTTCGGCATTGAGGTAGGCTTTTGTCTACTTTTATTCATAAGATAATGTGCTTTATATATTGCATGTGAATATGAATTTTAAGATTGATGATGGGTACAATACTGTGACTTAGTCTTTATTATTGAGGTTTTGGGGATTAGATGGGTGATATTATCCATAAGGTAAAATACTTGTTACACTTTTAAGATCCTATTGCCTTCTTTATAGATGGAGCTATTCATAAAATGATTGTGCAATTATGCTAGATTTGAATGTAGCTTAAGTACTGAAGCGTGATTAGTATGAATATCCTTATGTGGACTATTTAGCAACCTTGAAATTATAATTTAGGTGGAGTTGACTTAATTTTACATGTTCTAGGTGGAATTCCTATCTTAAGGATAATTATGGCCTATGTACTATCTAGAAGTTTGACTAAATATGGAATTTGAAGATTATAAGTAGGTTCCTCTAGCCTACCTTACACTAAGACTTGCATTAGCCCTTATGGACTTATTTACGTATGTTACACATAGTTGAGTGTAATGACCGTTCAGGTCATTTTCCATATTTTCACATATTTTTGCCGTTAGAGCTTTTCTATAGCTGACCCAAGTCATTTATGACTTGCTAGGACTGATAGTTTAGTTATCGGGCAGTTCATTTGTTTCTAGAGCCATTTCTCTATTTAGAAGTCTTTATTGGTTCCAAATAGCCATAAGCAAAAACTTCAGCAAATGATCTCGAATGCAAATTCTGACTATGCCAATAGCTCCAAAATATCGATTTTAGCCTAGGTAGACCTTTGGTTTGGGTATTGAGGCACCCGAGTTTATTTAAACTTATTGGTTAAAAAGTTAAGAAAATAAAATATGGGTGTAGGACCCATATTTGGTCCAAACAACCCCAAATGGAAAATTCTAGTGTGCCATTGTATTCGAAATATGTACTTGGTATAGTCACATAATTTATTTATGGATACGGGATTCTAGATGATTGGCGGAGACTTGGAAGACTTCCAAGTCATCAGCTGTTATCTAGTGCATATGCTATCGCTATCCTAGGGACGCAATCATGGTGGTGTGATCGTAGGGCATGGGTTGGGATCGCAACCAACCTATACAACCCAAAGATGGTGCGATCTTTGAGGGGAGATCGCAATTGCGACTAATCTGTGTAGCCATAAAATGTGGCGATCGCACACCTCAAGGTCGCGATAGCAACTCCCAAGTATCTGGACTGGGTATAAAATGACACTATTTGCCCGGATTTTCTTATTCCATTTGCTCGGATTTTCTTATTCTTCACCCATTCTCTTGAGACCAAAACTCCTAAATAGTACGAGTGCTTAAAATTGAAGCTTGTTGTGAGTGGAAAGCTAGATTAACATTTATTTTTGTGATTATTATCCGATTTGAGGTAAGAAACCACCCTTTTCTTAGTGAAATTTCTTGATTAATTTCTCAAAACTCCAAAACCCTTAGGGCTTGATTTTAGCCCTAGTTTAGCTTGGTTTTTACCCAATTTTGAGGGTAATGATTTCCTGAGCTTGTGAGAATATTGGGATGGTCTCAGAAACTCAATTTCCATAAATAGAACCCGCATGGTGTTTTTGAGGTGCTATTTGGACTCAAAGCACAATGGTGTAATATGAATATCGATAATTTTGTATTGATGAGTAGAATATGTTTATGATAGCTTAGCATCTTAAGGAGGCTTTGTAGAAGGGAAAACTGTGGTTTAGCAGTTCGTTGAGCTTTTTTCAGTGTCAAGGTATGCTAGGTTTATCCCTTGTTAGATTGAGTTATTTCATAGTATTCTTATGATATTGTATTATATCTGGGATGAGTTTTAGGTGTTGGACTATTAAAATGCAAGACTTGGTTTAGTAGGACTGTTTAGGCTATTTTGAACCATAGAGTCAAAACACTTATCTTGTTTTCTGGTGCCTTAGGTGTATTAGACTTCTTTCCTCATGTTTAGCATGAGAATGCCTTAGATTACTCAAATTAAGCATAATTGACCTAGTTTCTCATATTTGGGCAAATTTCTTATCTTAGGACTAATTGAAGCTTGTTAATATAAAAAAGTGGATATGAGATACCTTAAGCCTATATCGAGTATAAATTTGCCTCAAATGGAACTCAAAGATTAGAAGAGGACTATTTACTCACTTTAGGATATGACACATGGTAGCATTGGTAAAGCCATTTATGCTTATTATACCCTTGGAAATTTGTATTGAGGTAATATTAGGAAATTTTGATGAATGATGGTTATGTTGGTTAAGTGATGGTTGAAGCATATTGATTATGCTAATATTTATGTATTTTAATAATACTACATATGATGTTGATTATATATATAAATATGTATATGTAATGACCCTTCAGGTTATTTTCTATATTTATGCTTATCTTTACCATTTGAGCTTCTTTATATATACCTCAAGTCATTTAGGACTTGTTGGGACCGACAGTTCAGTTATCGGACAGTTTATTTGATTTTTAGAGCCAATTCCCTCTTTTGAAGTCTTTGCTGGTTCCAAAATGGCCACCGGGCAGAAACTTCAGTGAAATAATCCCAAATACAAATTCTGACTGCCCTAACGAATCTAAAATATTTATTTTAACCTAGGTATACCTTTAGTTTGGGTCCTAATGCACCCGAGTTCATTTCAATATATAGGTCGAAAACTTAAAAATTAGAAAAAATAGGTGTGAGACCCACATTTGGTCGAAACGACCTCAAATTAAAAATCTGACTTTGCCATCACATCTGGAACGTTGATTTTAGGCTAGGTAGACCCTTGGTTCAGGTCCCAAGGCTCCCGAACTTATTTTGGGCTATTGAGCAGATTTTATGAAAAATGATGAAACTGTAGGTGTGAGCCCCAGTTTTTGCCTACATGATCTTTGATGAAAGTTTTGATAATTCCAGTGGATTTGAAATATGGTTTATACTAAAAATTCACTATTAGATCATGTTCTTTGGATTTTGGATAAGTTTCAAGGGTCAAAAACTTATTTTTGAGTTTGCTTTCATCTGGTGCAACCGCGATCGCGGCCAAGAGTGTGCGATAATGAGTACTGCGATCGCAGCTCGTAAGATGTGATTGCGACATCTAAGTACCTGTAGGGGCTATATAAAGGCCCCAATATGCATTTGAGGCATTTTCCCTTCACTATTTAGATCTAGAAACCCGAAAATAAGTGTAATAACTCAAAATTGGTCATAGGAGTGACTTGGGAGCTTAATTATAATCTTGTATCATGATTATCTTTAAGATTAAGGTAAGAATTTCTTGAATTCATGCTTGAATTTCTTAGTTTGAATTCATGCTTGAATTTCTTAGTTTGGACCCAAAACCCTAATTTAGCTTAGGGCTTGATTTTAGCCCAAAGTATGCTATATTTTCACCCATTCTTTGAGGGTTATGGTTCCTTATTCATATGTGAACATTAGGTTGGTCTCGGAAACTTATTTTTGTATGTGACCCACTTGAGGTTTTGGTGTTGCTTTTGGACCCGAAGCATAATAATGCAATATGAGTATTATTAGACTCGTATTGATGAGTTGATTATGGTTTTGATAGTATGATGTCAGTTTGAGGATTGTAAAGTAAAGATGAGCATGTGGTGCATGAAGTGAGGTTTTGTGGTTTGGCCTTGAGGTAAATTTCTATTTACTTTTGTTCATTGATAATGTATGATATATGTTGTGAATATAGATGTTAGGCTTGATTATGAGTAGGATAACTTGGCCTTGATTTATTGATGTTTGGGGATTCGATGAGGGTTTTAAACCCATACGATGACATGTTTATAATTCTTTTATATCCCGTTACCTTTCCTTTTTAGTTTAGATTAGTCATAGCTTGGATATGATATAATGCTATGCTTGGAATATGGTTTTAACATTTGAAACATGATTTGTATATTTAGCCTTATTGGGCTAATGTAGTAGTCTTGAAATCGTAAGTTGGGTAGAGTTGACTTGAGTACCCTTGTGTTTTGTTGAAGTTGCTATCTTAGGCTTGAATATGGCTTACTTGGCATCTAGAAGATGAACTAGATACCTTTGATAAGTTTAGGGCATAGTATGCCTAATTATGGAAATTATGGGTTAGAAGCAGGATCATTTGGCCCAATTAGGCATAAGCTTATGTTAAGTCTTGTGGACTTAGTCCCGATGTTAGACATAGATGAGGCTAGTACATCTTTGAATAAGGTTACTTCTTAACTTGGTAACTTTTATTGATGTTCCTGGATTGTAGCTTTTGAGTTATGGTAATGATACTCCTTATGGAATGATATTAGGCATTTAGAGATGATATTCCTCCAAGATATGTTATGTGGCCTATAAAGATGCTATTTTCTCTTAAACTTGATGATTGGCCTATAGAGATGCTACTTTCTTTTAGACTAGATGATTGACCTATAGAGTTTCTATTTCCTTTAGTCATGATTGTTGGACCTATAGAGGCAATGTTCTTCTTGGATATGTAAATTGGCCTAGAGAGGTGATATTCTTCATAGTCATGATGTATGACCTATTGATATAATATATCCTACAGACGATTACATATCTATATATATTATACCTCCTAGATGTGAGATACCTCTTATGTGAAAGATAATTACATATTTATCAATATTATGCCTCCTAGATATAAGATGCCTCTTGTGTGAGAGATGATTACATGCTTATTGATATTATGCCTCCTATGTGTGAGATGCCTCCTATATGTGAGATGATTAGAGATATGCTACAGCTTATATGAATATGATTATTGGTATGAGTATCAGATATGTGTATGGGACTAAGGCAGTGATTATGATGTTGTGATTATTTCAGATAAATTAATGAGCAAAGGGCCGTGTTATGATATTGATTGAATAGTTAAGAACTGTTTGTCATTATAAATGGTGTGATTACAGTTTATTAATATGAATATGTATATGTTTGTATACACATCTCTCTGGTATGGGAAGAAAGAAAATATGTTATGATGTTTACTATTCCACTGATTTAATACTGGTGATGGCATGCATAGTTCTGGTACATTCATGATTATTATATTGGTAATTGATATAATTCTAGTTGAAATATGGTCTTATGACTGTTCTTTCTAATTAAGGGTTAAGCTAAGTAGTAGCTAGATGTCTTTTAAGTGGCGATAGTACTTGATGGCTAGAAATCTAATGTATTAGTTAAAGAATCTCGCTTAGTTTAAACATGGTAGCTAACGATGGTTAGTTAATGAATGGTGTCAGTTAATAAAAAATGGTTAGGTGACAAGTAGTAAGGTATTGTCTAGTAATTATTAACAGATATAGGATGATTAGTTGATAATAATGAATGGTGGATAAATGATGAGTTTGGTCTAGTGACGAACCTTGACTAGATATTAGATATTGGCTATTTAATAGATAGTGGTTAGTTGCTATCTCATGGGTAAGGATAATGTTTAGGCTAATAACTAGAGGTTATGTGATCGCTAGTGAACTAGTGGTTCTATTATAATAAGTGGTTGTTAACTAATAACGTGTAGTTGAGAATTATTGACTAGATAGATATTATATGGTGATATGTGTATGTTTATGCGTATTTAAGTGTATATTATTTGGTAATGGTAATTGTGATGATATTGATACCCGACAAGGCTAGAGGATACTATTATGATGATATTAATACCGATAAGGCCAGAGAATACTGTTATGATGATATTGACACCCGACAAGGCCAAAGGATATTGTTGTGATGATAATGACACCCGACAAGGCTTAAGGATACAATTGTGATGATATTGATACCCAGCAAGGCTGGAGGATACTATATGATAATATTGATACCCGACAAGGACGGAGGATACTACTGTGATGCTATTGATACCCGACAAGGCCAGAGTATACTATTGTGTTGATATTGATACCTAATAAGGCCAAAGGATACTATTGTGATGATATTGATGCCCGACAATGCCGAAGGATATTATTTTGATGATATTGATACATGACAAGGCCGAAGAATACTGTTATTATAATGTTGATACCCAGCAAGGCCGGAGGATATATTGATGATATGTTGAGATCTAGCAAGGCCGGAGGTTTACTACGATGATGATGATCCTAATGAGGATAATTCTGATGAGTTATGATATTGATTGTATACTTTTCATTCATTTCTACATGTGCATCGCCTATCACCAGTATGCACTTATCTTTATCAGCCGGTATGGGACGATTACATAAATATAGGTGAAGAATATGCCTTTTGTTGTTATATATTGATTAAACCTTCTAAGCCTAGGGCAGTGGGTGTACGCATAGGTTTAGTTAGGTATTTGGTTGTCCGAAGTAGCCAGTTATTCATGTCGTTATCAATATTATTGTTATCATTGTTATGATCAATATTATGGCTAGCTTATGATAGATTGGTGTTTGATCCAGTCTCGGGATTTAAGGTATATTTTCGTCCTCTCCTATCTTATGATTATATTATTATGCATGATTATTTCTTGTCTAGCCATGTGTCTTAGAAATCCTGAGTATGATAGTATTTAAATCCAGATTCTATTATAATGATGTCTCAAAATGAGAATATGATGATATAGGTTATGCTTTGAGATGACCTCTTATTTATATGTATATATACCTATATATATATATCTAGCTATATGAAGCTATGATACTATCGTATATCTCTTCCTTCGTTGTTCTTGTTGTATATTTATTTCTTCGCCTTGTATGTTACTATATATATTTTTCTTTTGCTTTTTATTCGTATATTGACCTAGGATATATGGTATAACATTGATATATATTGAATGTAGCTGGAACAGGATAGTTTACCCTGATACTTCTTTAGTTTTATTATGTTAGTCTCCTGGACATGCACATGATAGTTGTTCTTTTTTATCTCATGGACTTGTCATATGATTTCTGGACTCTTGGGTGTAGTTTCTATACTGTTTATATGCTGTATATATCTACTTTATCTTTGGAGCTCAGTTGACATTTGCCTAATAAGTACCATTTATTTGGTACTCATGCTACATTTCTACAGCCTGCAGATCATAGTACGTGTTATCGCTATTGATGTGTGCATCGTGCAGAGCAGCCCTAGTTCAGAGACTTAGAGTGAGATCTTGATATTTAGAGCATTACTTATCTCTCTTTTATGTATTAGACTAGTCTCTAAGTTGTATTTGGAGATAAGTTGTATCAGTGTATATCGCTTGATATTTCACTATTGTACTCTTTTTATATTAAAAGCTTTTGTACTAATACCACCAGGTTTTGAGATTTTCCTATGTATTGATTTTTATTTCATATACTCCGTATTCTTTTCTTTGTATTATTACGTAGTCTGTTACAAGCCGTTCTGGATTTCGGGTTTTCTTACCTACTATTGGGTTATGGTATGCGCCATCATAACCTGAGGAAATTGATTCATGACATATTGGAATTAGAGCCTAGCTTTTATTGGTGTATCAGTACAAGAGCTATGTATTAGTAAAGTCCTACGTATCGGTTTAGAGACGTCCGTAACCTATCTTTGGGAGACTTTAGTGACCTTTTTGGAAATTTACTTCATGACTCCTTATTATGTATCTTTATTTCTATGAACCTTGAACATATTCTTTGACTCTATTCCCTCCCCAAAGGATGATGCGATATTATCGATAGATGCAGATGAGACTCCAACATGCATTTTCATAATTTTAGTGTGACATTGGATTAGACAGCCAGAGATGGATATTGAAGATCTCCAGTAGCAGCCATAAAAGGATTTTAGAATAGTCCTCATCAGACTAGTGGAGTGTGGTATAGTTCTTCGGGCCATAGCTACCATTCTAGATTATGAAGGGCAATATCTCAAAGTATTCTGGGTTCTTGGTTTTATTGTATTATGATGAGACACTAGTTTAGAGAATGCCCCTGGTATAAGATAGGTGATCGGCTAGAGTTAGCCTTATTACCCGCTAGCCTAGAGTTCCTAAGATAGGCTATGATTTCAAAAGTTTGGACACAATTTTATGAATTTCCCTCAGCGTTAGTTGGCCAACCGTTTGGGCTCAGTTAGTGTTCTCCCCATATTGATGCTTCAAGAATTTCTACGATCGCAGAGAGACCGACTACTAGTCTAGGGTGTATCCCTGATATAAGATTTTAGTCATTTAGCTTAATTAGATCAGCTTGTGATGTTGTGACATCTTCGGTTAAAGATGGTGCGCTTGGTAACTCAATTGATGATTCAATCGGTCGATTTGAGTTGGACCCATTCAGGTTTATTTTCCTATGCCCATCTGGCATGTGATTGTGGATGTTACCACAATTAGTGTGATTTTATTTTTCATATTTATCTCTTATTATGTGTATTGGGGTCTTCATACCCATTGATGATTGTATGCCTTGATGAATTTATATCAGTCATTCTATGCCTTATTATTAAAGTCATGATTATGTTACTACTCAGTGGTTTATTTCTTTTACTAGTGGATGGAGTAAATATATATTGATATTTTTCCTATATGGGAGTGGTTTTGGGTTTGAGTCCCATTTATCTTGGCATATTAGCCTTATTGTGGACATTGAGTGGTACATGATATTGATATTTATTTTGGTATCGCCTTTTTAGTATCTTGATAGTGATATTACCATTGCTATTATTACCACTATGTAAGGTTATTGATATTACTTGATGTTGTTATTAGATGTTTTTACACGATGAATTTTATTCTCGCTGGGTAGCTATATAGACTAGTGTTATCTAGTTAGACTTTTATTTTCTTGTGATATTATTTGGTGGCTTGAGTAGATATAACCAGATTTGGTGATTTCTTTCCCCTAGCACAACGAGGTTGACTGTGTTCCCTCTTTGTTAGCCATATTAGATTGATTTCGGGGATGTGTTGTAGTATCGAAGGTAAGTGACCTTTCATGGTTTTTATGGATTTTGAGTCGATAATTTAAATATGTTGCCTATTATTAAGTTTGAGATTCTTAGACTTGCCTCCTGGGTTGTGAAAGCTTTTGTTTTAGCTATCCTTTCCAGTATAACCCATTTGTGAGATGGACCAGTTTGAGGTTCATTCTTTATTTGTGGCTATTTCATCATCTGCTAGCGATTTTGATATTTGACATTAAGATATTGTGGATTTATCTCATAGGTATATTGGGTTTGTTCCCTCATGAGAGATTGCCTTATTGTTAGTGTGGAGATTGGATGCTCTTTTTTTGTTGTGATGTGGTTTTGCCTTAAGTAGTGTTAGAGACTTAGAGGCGGGTGGCCTTTCCTATGATTGCTTCTTAAGTTGGAAAATTAGAAACTCTTTAGCTTGAGTTATTGGTTCTCTGGTACTGGTCAGAACTTTGACCTTGCTTTTGAGATTGGTATTGCTTCTTTAGTGATGTTGTTCTTGGGTGGATTCAGGAAATCCCTATTTCAATATTTATTCGGCTTTGTGAGGCTTGGTAGAGTGATTCTCCTCGATGATATGAGCCTGTGGCTATTTCTTTGCCTAGATTGAGTAGTCCATTAGTTAGTTCTAAGCTTAAGTTGCATTTATTTGTGTTGCTAAAGTTTTTTCCTTCACTAGTGTGATTTTCAACCTTGAGAAGTTTTGAGTATGTTTGGATAGTTCATCCCCTCCAGTGGATATGGAGTGGGTTATATGCATTTTCAGCCAGTGATTTTTCCTTTGGCATGACTCCTATTTTGCGGCTATATTTTGTTCCTCTAGTTGATATAAAGTTGGTTGCTTGTGTTATCAGTTAGTGGTTATTCCTGTGGTGATTTTGCTCTTAGATATGTCTCGACTATGGCTTAGTTTGATTTATCTCGGATATGTCAGATCTAGATACTAGAGGCGATTTGAGATAGTTGACATTGATGTAGCCTTATTGGCTCAGTTTTGGATTTGGACTCCTTGGAATGGAGACTTGGAAGTATGATATTTTTGGAGCATTATTGCCCACCCATTTTTAGTTTTGATTTAGATTTTTGAGATTGAGTGATTCAGCCTTGGTATTGAGATTTTAGCTTGGTGTTGTAGAGCTATCATATAACCTTTATTTTGTTCTTGTTTTATTTTTCGAATTCATTTATAGGATGGTTGAGACTACTCCGTGGTTGCCTATTCGGTCTTTTAGACTTAGGCTGGATTATAGTTGATAAGTGTTCATATGATATCCCATGGTCCTTGTATTGGTTATTTGAGTATTGACCTCTAGTTTTAATTTTCTTTGGGAGTTTTAGGTGATTTACTCAGAGTGAGTAATGTTTTCAAGTTGGATTTAGTATGTCTTCATTCTCGATGGATGAGACATCTTAGAGTGTAATATTCAGTAATGAGTACTTATACCTTAAGTTTCGAGATTTCAGTTTGATTTTCATTCAGATTGGTTACAACATTGGCATAGATTGTATTCTGTAGAGAAGGTATCAGCGTGATGTGATTCAGATGTGCGTGTATCAGTCTTTTCAGTTCAGTTGGAGGTCAGTTAGCGATTAAGTTGAGTTGGCTATTTCGGAAGTAAAATGAAAGTACTGGTTGAAAAAAGAATACTTGTGGTGATATCCTTTGCAAGTGTTTTCTCTTCGCTGAGGTTATCTGGGAATTTATGCTTGGAGTTGTGGGCCCACTATCTTATCCTTTTGAGCTTTTGAGATTCTTTTGTTTGTTGACTTTTAGGGATGAAAGTCCTTTTAGTAGTGGATATTGTAATGACCCTTCAGGTCATTTTCCATTTTTATGCTTATCTTTACTGTTTAAACTTCTCCATAGCTTCCCTAAGTCATTTATGACTTGCTAGGACCAACGGTTTGGTTATCAGGTAGTTCGTTTGGTTTTTACAACCAATTTCCTGTTTTAAAGTCTTTGCTGGTTCTTAATGGCCACCGCATGAAAACTTCAGTAAAATAATCTCGGATGCAAATTCCAACTGCGCCAGTAGATCTGGAATATCAATGTTCGTCTAGGTAGACCTTTGGTTTGGGTCCCAATGTACCCTAGCTCATTTTGACCTATTGGACAAAAAGTTAAAAATTAGAAAGAATGAGTGTGGGACCCATATTTGGTCGAAACAACCTCAAATTAATAATACGACTTTGCTATCGCATTCGGAACCTCAATTTTAGGCTAGGGAGACCCTTGGTTCAGGTCCCAAGGCTCCCGACTTATTTTGGGCTATTGAGCAAATTTTATGAAGAGTGATGAAACTATAGCTGTGAGTCCTACTTTTTCCTAAACAACCTTCGATGAAAGTTTTGATGAGTCCAATGCATTTAAAATATGGTTTACAGTCAAAATTTACTATTAGATCATGTTCTTTTGATTCTGGATGAGTTTCGAGGGTCAAAAACTTATTTTTGAGTTTTTTGTCATCTGGTGCAACTACGATCGCGACCAAGAGTGTGCGATTGTGAGTAGCACGATCGCGGCCCATAGGACCGCGATTGCAACATCTGAGTACCTCTAGGGGCTATATAAAGGCCCCAAGATGCATTTGGGGCATTTCCCCTTCACCATGTAGACCTAGAAACCCCAAAATGGGTGTAATAACTCAAAATTGGTCATGAGGGGTGACTTTGGAGCTTAATTATCATTTTGTATCATGATTATCTTCAAGATTACGGTAAGAATTTCTTGAATTCATGCTTGAATTTCTTAGCCTGGACCCAAAACTCCAATTTAGCTTAGGGTTTGATTTTAGCCTAAAGTATGCTTTGTTTTCACCTATTCTTTGAGAGTTATGATTCCTTATTCATGTGTGAACATTGGGTTTATCTCGTAAACTCGTTTTTCATATGTGGGACCCACTTAAGATTTTGGTGTTATTTTTAGACCCGAAGCATAATAGTGCAATATGGGTATCCTTAGACTCATATAGATGAGTAGATTATGGTTTTGACAGTGTGATGGAATTTTGTGGATTGTAAAGTGAAGATGAGCATGTGGTGCATGAAGCGAGGTTTAGCGGTTTGGCCTTGAGGTAGGCTTCTGTATACTTTTCTTCATTGATGATGTGTGATATTTGTTATGTGTGAATGTTGATGTTAGGCTTATTATGAGTAGGATAACTTGGCCTTGATATATTGATGTTTTGGGATTAGATGGGGTTTTGGACTCGTACGATGGTATGTTTATAACCCTTTGGTATCCTATTTCCTTCCCTCTTTAGTTTATATTAGTTATAGCATGGATATGATATAATGTTATGTTTGGAATAGGGTTTTAACTTTTGAAGCATGATTTGCATATTTAGCCTTACTGGGCTAGTTTGGTAGTCTTGAAACCATAAGTTGGATAAAGTTGACTTGAGTACCCTTGTTTCAAGTTTATGTTGCTATCATAGGCTTGAATATGGCTTACTTGACATCTAGAAGATGAAATAGATACCTTAGCCTAATTAGGAGCATAGTATGCCTAATTATGGAAATTATGGACTAGAAGTGGGATCGTTCGGTTCACTTAGGCCTAAGCTTGTGTTATGTCTTATAGACTTAGTTCGGATTTTAGATATAGATGAGGCTAGTAAACCTTAGAATAAGGTTACTTCATAACTTGGAAACTTGTATTGATATTTCTGGATTGTGGCTTTTGAGTTATGGTTATGATACTCCTTATGGAAGTGATATTAGGCATTAAGAGATGATATTCCTCCTAGTACATTATTGGCCTGTAGAGATGCTATTTTCTCTTAGACTTGATGATTGGCCTATAGAGATGCTACTTCCTCTTAGACTTAATTGGCCTATAGAGTTGCTATTTCCATTAGTCATGATTGTTGGACTTATAGAGACGATGTTCCTCTTTGATATGTAAATTGGCCTAGAGAAGTGATATTCTTCGTAGTCATGATGTATGACCTATTGATATAAGATATCCTATAGACGATTATGTGTGTATATATATTATGCCTCCTAGATGTGAGATACCTCTTATTTGAGAGATAATTACATATCTATCTATATTATTCCTCCTAGATGAGAGATGTCTCTTGGGTGAGAGATGATTACATACTTATTGATATTATGCCTCCTATATGTGAGATGATTAGAGATATGCAACGACTTTTAAATATGATTATTGATATGAGTAGCGAATATGTGTATAGGCCTAAGGCCGTGATTATGATGTTGTGATTATTTTGAATAAATTAATAGGCCAAGGGCCGTGTTATGATATTGATTGAATAGCCGAAAATTGTTTATCATTATAAATGATGTGATTACAGTTTATGAATATGAATATGTATATATTTGTATGCACATCTCTCTGGTATGGGACGAAGGAAGATGAGGTATGATGCTTACTATTCCATAGATTGAATACTGGTGATGGCATGCATAGTTTTGGTACATTCATGATTATTATATAGGTAATTGATGTGATTCTAGTTGGAATACGATCTTATGACTGTTCTTTCTCATTAAGGGTTAAGCTAAGTGGTAGCTAGATATCTTTTAGGTGGCTATAGTACTTGATGGCTAGAAATCTATTGTATTAGTTAATGAATCTTGCTTAGTTGAAACATGGTAGCTAACGACGATTAGTTAATGAATGGTGTCAGTTATTAAATGATGGTTAGGTGACAATTAGTAAGGTGTTGTTTAATAATTATTAACGGATATAGAAAGATTAGTTGATAATAATGGATGGTGGATAAATGGTGGTTTTGGTCTAGTGATGAACCTTGACTAGATGTTAGATGTTGGATATTTAATAGATAGTGGTTAGTTGCTATCCCGTGAGTAAGGATAATTTTTTGGCTAATAACTAGAGGTTATGTGATGACTAGTGAACTAGTGGTTCTATTATAATAAGTGTTGGTTAACTAATTATGAGTAGTTGGGAAGTGTTGACTAGATAGATATTGTAAGGTGATATGTGTATGTTTATGAATATTTTAGTGTATCTTAATCGGTAATAGTAATAGTGATGATATTGACACCCGAAAAGGCCAATGGATACTATTATAATGATATTGATACCCGACAATTCCAGAGAATACTATTGTTATGATATTGATACTCGCCAAGGCTAGAGGATACTGTTATGATGATATTGATATCCGCTAAGGTCGGAGGATACTGTTGTGATAATATTGACACCGACAATTTTGGAGGATACTATTGTAATGATATTGATACCCGACAAGGCCGGAGATACTACTGTGATGCTATTGATACTCGACAAGGCCGGAGGATAGTACTGTTATGCTATTGATACCCGGCAAGGTCGGAGGATACCGTTGTGATGATATTGATACCTGACAAGGCAGGAGGAAACTATCATGATGATATTGATATCTGGCAAGGCCGGAGGATACTATTGTGATAATATTGATACCCGATAAGGTTGGAGGATATTGTTGTGATGATGTTGATACCCGATAAGGCCGGAGGATATATTGATGATATATTGAGATTCGACAAGGCCGGAGTTTGACTATGATAATGATTATCCTGATGAGGACAGTTATGATGATTTGTGATATTGATTGTATACTTTGTATTCATTCCTGCATGCATATCGCCTATCACCAGAATGCACCTATGTCTATTAGCTGGTATGGGATAGTTGCATAGATATAGGTAAAGAATATGCTTTGTGTTATTGTATGTTGATTGAACCTTCCGAGTCTAGGGTGGTGGGGGTACGCATAGGCTCGACTAGGTATTTGGTTGTCCGGAGTAGCCAGTTATTCACGCTGTTATTGATATTGTTGTTATCATTGTTACGATCATTATTACGGCTAGCTTATGACATATTGGTCATTGATCCAGTATCAGGATTTAAGGTACATTTTCGGCCTCTCCTATCTCATTATTGCATTACTATGCTCAATTATTTCATGTCTAGCCATGTGGATTAGAAACCCCGAGTATGATACTATTAAAATCTCGATTCTATTATAATGAGGTCTCAAAATGAGAATATGATGATATAGGTTATCCTTTGAGATGACCTCATGTTTATATGTATATATACCTATATATATCTAGCTATATGAATCTGTGATACTACCGTATATTCCTTCCTTCGTTATTCATGTTGTATAGTCATTTGTTCGCCTTGTATAGGTCTTTCTTTGTATATTGACTTGGGAAATATGGTATAGCATTAACGTATTGAATGTAGCTGGAACAGGATAGTTCACCCAAATACTTAGTTTTATTATGTTAGACTCTTGGACATAAACATGATAGTTGTTCTTTATTATCTCATTATCTTGTCATATGATTTCTTGACTCTTAGGTGTAGTTTCCATTTTTTTTATATGCTGTATATGTCGTCTTTTTCTTTGAAGCTCAGTTGAAAAGAGCCTACTGAGTACCATTTGTTTAGTACTCATACTATACTTCTTCAACCTGCAAATTATAGTATGGGTTATCGCCGTTGATGTGTGCATCGTGCGAAGTAGCCCTAGTTTAGAGACTTAGAGTGAGCTTCTGACATTTAGAGCATTACTTATCTCTCTCTTATATATTTAGATTATCCTCTAAGTTATATTCGGTGATAAGTTGTATCAGTGTATATGTCTTGATATTTCACTTTTGTACTCTTATTATATTAGAATCTCTTGTACTGATACCACCAGGTTTTGGGATTCTTCTATGTATTGATCTTTATTTCATATACTCTGCTATCTTTTCCTTATTTTATTGAGCAGTCCGTTTCTAGCCGTTCTGGACTACGGGTTGGCTTGCTTGCTGGTGGATTATAGTAGACACCATCATGACCTGAGGAAATTGGGTCGTGGCAATACATATATTCTGTTCGAGTTCGAAAGATGAATATGTTGTTGATCATATATACCCAGTTCGAGTTTGGGGGATTACTATAGAACTACTGATTATATTTATCAGTTTGAGTCCGACTTTAAATTATTTACCAGTTCAAGTCTGGATATTGATTATATTTACCAATTTTCGTGTTCGACTGTAGATTATTTACTATTACAAGTCAAGCTATTGATTATATTTACCGTTTCGAATCTGGATATGCATATTATGCTATGATGACATACTTTTTATGATTTACAATATCGGGATGTGAAATTGAAAGGCAACAATTTGGCTAAGTCTAAAAATGAGGAAATAGCGATAGTGTGGTATGACATAAATGGACACTAGTTATTAAATGGATTGGTTAATGAGTGATGATTAGCTAATAAATTGTAATTAGTGTGCAATGGAGATAAGGTTGTTAAATGATGGTAACATTATGGAATATGGGTATAATATGAAATGAAGGTTAAATGACACTAAAGGTTAGTTATGATATCAGTTAATAACTTATTTCTCTCTTGAGTGTACTCTCCAGTCGTTATGGGAGGCTGTGATGAGTTCCTTACTTTTTTGCACCAATTTGCATATGAGAGCCAATTTTATAGTTTGTGAATGCATGTGTGATGTTATGTTATGTTATGATATTATTCTAGTTATTTACTTGTCATGTACAACAGTATTGGAGATGATTCAGGTTCGTTTCTGTACCTTGACTTAGTTATGTTATCTAACATTTTATTATACTTATACAATGATTTAGCTCAGTCGGTCGATAATGCCTACTGATTACCTATTATTTTGGTACTAATAGTACACTTTCGTATGTTTTTGGTGCAAATCCGAGTACTAGCTGTAGCTGTTGATCATTGTTCGTGCAGTGACTAATATTTGGAGATAGGGTGAGCTCTTGTATTTCGAGTCACCCATTTTGCTCTATCTTTATTCTCAATCTTTTCTTTTGAGACAGATATACTGAATGTCCTTGACTTGAGTTGTATTGATATTATTAGACGCTCTTATACTGGCTCTACCAGGTCGTAGGATTGGTATCTTGTATTTTCTGTTTATTTTATCTAGAACCTTTATTATTTATAAATTATGTTCTTGAAATTTTGCCTATGTTGGGCATTTCCTACTGAATTAACCCATTGCGTTAGTTCCTGGTTATAATTTGGCTTACCTACTGGCGGGATTTTGTAGTTTCCATCACGACTCATAAATTAGATCATGACAAATAGGTATTAGAGCCTAGGCTACAGATATTGAATGTCTAGTAAAGTCCAGCGGATCAAAATGATCGGGAGGATATGGGATATTCTAAGGAGTTCTTCACTTCTTTTGCTCATATTGCGATAAGAGTCTAAGTTGGTTTGTAGAAGTATTCGCTTGTCTTTAACCTTTCACTTCCTTCGCTCATCTTCTAATGTCGAAATGTTTCTTTCTGCCTGTCCATTCGCTGAGGGTCGAATACGGTGCTAAGGTTAACCCATGTGCCCAAACCCTACTGAAACGAACACCCAAAGGGATGAAAGAACTGCGTACCTCTATCAGAAATGATGGAAACTGGAGCACCATGCAATCAAACCATTTCCTTAATGAGCAACTTAGCATAATCCTCATCAGAGTAAGTCGTCCTCATGGGCAAGAAGTGAGCACACTTAGTTATCCTATCTGCGATGACCCAAATCGAATTATGCTGACTCCGAGACTGCAGAAGAACAATAATAAAATCCATGTTAATCACTTCCCATTTCCATATGGGCAACTCAATCCCTTAGGATAAATCACCCGACTTTAAATGCTCAACCTTCACTTGCTAGCACACCATACACTTAGCCACATCCCTTTTCATGTTGTTCCACTAATAGGTCTCCTTTAAGTCATGATATATCTTTTTGGAACCAGGATGAACTGTATACCTCAAATCATAATTCTAAGTCAAAACTCTTTCTCGCAGCTCATAAATATCAGAAACACACAGTCTACCTCGGTACCTTAAGATACCATCTCCACCAATCTCAAATGCCATAAACTCTGATAAACCACATTAGCCTTAATCTACATCAAGATAGGATCCAAAACTTGCTTCTCATTCATCTATGCACCAAGAGATGACTTCACCACCTCTTGTACAATCACACCTTCATCCCCAAAATCCGAAAGATGAACTCCAAGATTAGCCAACCGATGAATGTCCTTCACTAATCCTCGCTTATCCTCCTCCACATGAGATAGGCTTCCCATGGACAACCTACTTAGAGAATTAGCAACCACATTAGCTTTACCTGGATGGTAGTGGAGACTTATGTCATAGTCTTTGAGCAATTCAAGCCATTTCCTTTTCCTGAGATTCAACTCCTTCTGGGTGAACACATACTGAAATCTCTTATGATCTGAGAAGATATCCACATGAACTCCATACAAATAGTGGCGCCAAATCTTCAAAGCAAACACAACAACCACCAACTCCAAATCATGAGTCGGATAATTCCTTTCATGGACTTTTAGCTGCCTAAAAGCATAAGACACTACCTTACTATGCTAAATTGACACACAACCTAGTCCAACATGGGACACATGACATTACATAAAAAAATCATATACCTTCGAGCAGGATCAAAACTGGTGCAAAAGTCAACTTGTCCTTCAGTTTCTCAAAAGTAGCCTCTCAAGTATCAGACCATAGAAACTTCACCTTTTTCGGAGTCAACTTAGTCAAAGGAGCAGCAATTGCTGAAAAGCTGTCCCCAAATCTTCTATTATACCCGGATAAACCTAGAAAACTCTGAATGTTGATTGGAGTCATGGGTCTAGGCCACTTCTTAACTGCTTTAACTTTTTATGGATCCATCATGATCCCCTTACTAGAAATAACGTGACCAAGGAATGTCACAACATTCAACCAAAATTCATACTTCGAAAACTTTGCATATAATCGCTGATCCTTAAGAGTCTGCAACACTATACTGATGTGATTGGCATGATCCTCCCCACTCTTAGAATATACCAAGATGTCATCAATAAATACGATCACAAATAAATCCAAGAACTATCTGAATACCTGATTCATCAAGTCTGTAAATGCAGCTAGAGCATTAGTCAATCTGAATGACATTACCAGAAACTCATAATGACTATATCAGGTTCAGAACGCAGTCTTAGAGATATCTTCAATGCTAATCTTTAACTGATGATAACCCGATTGAAGATAACCTAATCGAAGATTAATCTTAGAAAAGTACTTAACACCCTGAAGCTGGTCAAGAAGATTATCTATCCTGGGAAGAGGGTACTTATTCTTCACTGTCACCTTATTCAACTGGCAATAATCTATGCACATCCAATAGCAACCATCCTTCTTACACACAAAAAGTACGGGGGCACCCTATGGAGAGATACTAGGATGGATGAATCCCTAATCGCAATGATCCTTTAACTAATCCTTAAGTTGTTTCAACTCAGTAGGAGCCATTCTATAAGGAGGGATATAGATAATATGAGTATCCAGTAGAATATCAATCCCGAAGTCTATTTCCCTATCAGGAGGAATCCCAGGAAGAACATCAGGAAACACCTTAGGAATTTTGTTAACTATAGGGGCAGATTGTAACTAGAAAACCTCAGAACAAGAATATTTGACCTGAACTAGATGGTATATACACCCCTTGGAAATAAACTTATAGGATCTAAGATAAGAAATAAATCTTCCGTTAGAAACTAAGGAACTCCCTTTCCACTCAATTACCGGTTCATTTAGGAATTGGAAACTGACCCTCCGAGTTTGATAATTTAGAGAAGCATAGTACGAGTGAAGCTAATCCATCCCCAATATCACATCAAAATCCAACATATCCAACTATAATAGATCTACCAATATTTCTTGACCACAGATAGATACCACACAACCCCTATAAACCTTTCTAGCCACAATAGAATCACCTATTGGGGTAAACACAGAGAAGGGATCAAAATTGCAGTTAGGACCGAAACTAAAATGAACAGCCACATAAGGGGTCAGATTAGAAAGGGTAGACCCCAAATATAGTAAATTGTACATATTATGAGAGAAAAGTTGCAACGTACGAGTGACAACATCAGGGGATGCCTCATATTCTTGACTGGTAAAAGGAGCATCAAGATAATTTCGACTAGTGTCGGGGCTAAAAGTAGCACCCTTTGGTGCATGAGATGAAGAAGTAGAAATCAAAACCTTATTAGCTCTAGTTGAAACATTTGTTGATGGAAAATTCCTTTAAATATAACTAGGCTGGACACATATAAAACACTTGTTCCTCCCCTCATAACAGAAACCACGATGCATCTGATTACAAAACCTGTAGGGAGATAAGATGGGATTGACTGAGCTTCACTAGCCTTAGATAGGGCACCTTTTTCCTTAAACCCACTGTAAGCTTGAAAGATACGATCACCAGTCAACTTAGTATATGGAGCGCTAGCCGTAGAATAAGAAACAAAATTTGCCCACTTTTTCCTCTTGCTCCAGTGTCTACCATCTCTTCCACTGTTCTGCTGGCCTCCATCCTGCTCTGGATATCTGAACTTATTACTCTGTGTTTCTCTTTCTCTAACTGTTTCTTCTTCTCATCTTTTACTTATTGCATGTAGATCACGAGTATGGATATATCTATGTCATTATTTAACATCGCCTCTTTATTATCATGACCCGAACTAGGGCCTAGCTGTAGTGGGTATCTCAAATCCACTAAGGATCGGAGACCACCCCCATTGCCTAAACACATAGAACATAACATGCCTAGCAGCAACTAAAATCCAAACATATAATAAGATATAAGGATAGTAAACTCAAGATAACTAATAGTATCAATCATCATAAACCTAGTAATGTCCATGAAGCCTCAACTAATTCAAAAACGATCTAATGATGGACATGCCCCCGACTATGACAATGGAAATAACAAATAGTAATGAAAATGTTAACGTGAAGACTTCAATTCTAATCCATGAAAGGAAATCAATGAAATGACCAAGTTTTTTGGAGTATAAAAGCTCAACACTTCACCACAACTGACCGACGAACCAACCCATCCACCTAACACTTCTAAAGAAAAAATGAATTTCCTTCAGACCCTATAATACGTGGGGAAAAACATTCAAAGATTGTTAGTGGGTTGAGCACTAGCTTGTAACTCAGGGATAGTGGATAAAATAATGCCATGTCAATTCTAATTCAAAAACCATATGAATATCATCATAAACATACATAAATAATTGCCGAGGTAGGTAACAATGTGTAGCATAAAGTAACACTTTATCCTAGACTATGTATCTCAATCATTATAAATAGGCACCCATGGGCTATATGGGTTAAGCTCCCCCTATTGAAAGGGCATAAAGGGTGTTAGCCGCATGAACTGGAGGTATCAAGGAAGTGCAGGGAATGCCCCGACTCCATGTAAATCCAAGATAAAAATATATCAATAGTGTGAACCATGCACATAGGTCATTAAGATCAAACTTAACGTCGGCAAACATGAGTTTCCAGTATAAGTCATCCAAGACCCACACCTTTACGGATTCGCTAGATAACCCCTATTAAGCACAATTTAAAAAAAGTTTCACATAACCCAATTGTAAACCAAAGAACCAACCATTAAGGCACACCATGGGTATCGTTTTACCTTTACACTTGCAAGTTTAACTCTATGCCATAACAATTATATTAACTTAGAGGAATACCTCGACCCCCTTTAGTTTTATCAAATAAAAACATAGACATTAAGGCCTCAAAAATCCATATTCATTGTTTAGCCATTTATGCAATGAAATTATATAAGTGAGTAAGTCAAACCATGTGACAAAATCTATAATTCATTCCATTTACCCAAGTGTGTTGAGGGAACACAATTATTCAAACCAATTCCAACTTTAAAACATCAATTTAGGGGAAATACCTTAACCCCCATTCCGAATCCCACACCCATGCACCCCATTAGTTCAAAACATCAATTTCAAAGCACGAGTAATACATCAAAACCACGGGAATGTAATTCAAAGATCAATCATTCCAAAACCATCAACCACATCAAAACCCACATTCAAAACCACACTATTAAACCATGTAAAACATATGCTTTTAATAAAAAATGAATTTGAGAAGAGTAAGATGCCTGAAAGATCAAGAATTATGGAGAGAAGTCAACCCTTTAGCCGTTAGATGAGCAATTTCTTGGAAACCCTAAGTATCTTAACCTTAGAGAGTTTAGAGAGTTTGAGAGAATATTTCGATCGTTTGTTTTAAGGCTGAAAATAGTGTCCACAACATGTTTTATAGACGTGGATTTTTAATTGATTTAGGAGGGAAATATCCAAAGTGACCTCAACTCTAAACCAGAAAACTATTGCCTAATCACTACGGGTGACCTCACAACTCGTAGGGTCACCTTACGACTCGTAAGGTCCAACTCATAGTCTGGACAATTTCTAAGACCACTAACACTGACTTGGCTATGATTCGTACAGAATGTCTCCTACTTAGACATTATGAATCGCATGGTCTAGTCGTTGTCAAAGTAGAAAAAATTCGGTATCACACTGGTTAGGTTACGAAAGATACCATACAAATCGTTTTGAGTCATTATAACTCTTTAACCCTAGTTGTAGTCATAGGAGAAACTCTGGGAAACCATACTGGCCAGGATACAATTAGGTCCTTAAGACCCGTCAAGACTCCCTACGACTCATATGGAGAGTCGTAGTCTGGGTAGGATACAATCTCTAAAATTTTCTAAAACCAAAAATCTGAGGTGTTGCATTTTCCTCTCTTAGGATCATTATTACATGAATGATGGGATAAGGGTTTTGCTAGCACGATTTGACATAGAGTATATCTACGCTTACGTTTAACAAAGAAAGAAAACAAAGATGTTAAGGAATACATATACCTCAAGCTCAATTGTGTGAAGAGGGAAAAAATGGATATTTGGACTACATATCCTTTTTGGCTTCCCAACTAGCTTCTTCATAGTTTTGGTTTCTCCATAGAACCTTTACGGAAGCCACGTCCATCTCTCGCAACTAACGGACTTATCGATCTAAGATCTCAATTGGGACTTCTTCATAAGACAAGGAATCCAAGACACAACCCTCTCTATAGGAATAACCAAGGAAGGATCACCCACATACTTCTTCAACATGGAGGCATGGAAGACCGGATGAATGGAAGCCAAATTCAAAGGCAATTCCAACTCATAAGCCACAGTGCTTACTTACCTCAAAATACGATATGGAACCACATAACAAGGACTGAGCTTTCCCTTCTTTCCAAAATGCATAACTCTCTTCAAGGGAGACACCTTCAAGAATACCAAATCATCCACATCAAACTTTGAATCCCTTCACCTTACATCCACAATAGACTTTTGGCGACTTTGGGCAGTCTTCAACCTATCCCAAATCACCTTTACCTTCTCCATAGCCTGGTGAACAAAGTCAAGACCATACAATATATTCTTACCAACCTTGAACCACCCAATAGGAGGCCTGCATCTCCTACTATGCAAAGCCTTGAATGAAGCTATAGTAGTACTTGAATGACAGCTATCAGTATAAGCAAACTCAATGAGAGGCAAATGATCAACCCAATTACCACCAAAATCGATCACTCAAGACCTTATCATATCCTCCAAAGTCTGTATTATCTTTTCCGCTTGTCCATCTATCTGAATATGGAAAACATTATAAAGGTTTACCTCAGTCCCCAAACCTCCCTGAAAAGAACGCCAAAAGTAAGAAAAGAACTAATTACCTCGATCAGATATGATGGAAACTACAGAACCGTGCAACTTTATCTCCTTAATGAAAAGCTAAGCGTAATTCTTTGTCAAATAGTTAATCTTCACTGGCAAGAAGTGAGCATACTTAGTCATCCTATCCATGATAACTCAAGTGGAATCAAATTGATGGAGCGACCACAGAAGACCCGTAATGAAATCCATATTAATCATTTCCAATTTCCACCCAAGCAACTCAATCTCTTGAGATAAACCACTCAGCATCAAGTTCTCAACCTTCACTTGTTGACACACCATGCATTTAACCACAAATTTGGGTACATCCGTATTCATCTTATTCCACCAATAGATCTTCTTCAAATCATGGTACATCTTTATCAAACTAAGATAAATGGTGTACCTCGACTCATAAGCTCCAACAAAAATTTATCCTAACAATCTATCCATATTGGGAGAAAGTAATCTACCTTTGTATCTCAGGATAATGTCACCATAGTCTCAAAAGCCATCACCTTCTGGTGACCCATATTATCCTTGATTTGCATTAAAATAGGGTCTAAGACTTGCTTCTCCTTCGCCTCAGCACCAAGATTTGACTTTACTACATCTTGCACAACCACACATCCATCTTTGGATTCTAAAAGATGAACTCCAAGATTAGATAAATGGTGAATATCCTTCATAAAACCTCACTTCTCCTCATCCATATGCGATAAGCTTCCCTTAGTTAACCTTCTAAGAGCATCAACAACCACGTTAGCTTTACTTGGCTGATAATAAAGACTCACATCATTGTCCTTGAATAACTCAAGCGATTTTCTCTGCCTGAGATTCAACTCTTTCTGGGTGAACACATACTACAAACTCTTATGGTTTGAGAAAATGTCCTCATGAACTCTATACAAATAATGACACCAAGTCTTCAAAGTAAAGACCACAACTTGTAATTCTAAATCATGAGTCAGATAATTCTTCTCATGCACCTTCAACTTCCTAGAAGCATATGAAACTACCTTACCATGATGAATCAACACACAACCCAGTCACACATGGGATGCATCATTATAAACAATAAAGCCATCGGTACCGTAGGGTAGAGTTAAAACTGGAGCCGAAGTTAACTTATTCTATAACTTCTCAAAACTACCCATACAAGTATTAGACTATATAAACTTCACATTCTTCTAATTCAACTTAGTCAATGTGGTAGCAATAGAAGAGAAACTTTCTACAAATTTTCTATAATAACCAGCTAAACCCAAGAAGCTCTGAATATCGGTTGGAGTGAGGGATCTAGGCCACTTTTTAACCACCATAACTTTCTGTGATCCACCATGATCCATTTACTTATAACAATATGACCCTGATAGGTCACAACACTCAGCCAGTACTCATACTTTGAGAACTTTGCATACAACTACTGACATATCAAGGTTTGCAACATAAGGTAGAGGGATCGACATAATCTACCTCACTCTTAGAGTACACTAAAATATCATCAATAAATACAATTAGAAACAAATCTAAGAGCTGACGAAATAACTGGTTCATATGATTCATGAATACTGTCGAGGCATTAGTCAAACCAAAGGACATCACCAAAAACTGAAAATGACCATACCGGGTTCGTAAAACAGTCTTAGGGATATCCATCTCCCTAATCTTCAATTTATGGTAACTCGATCGAAGATCAATCTTAGAAAAGTACTTTGTACCCTAAATTTGATCGAAAAGATCATCAATCTTAGGAAGCAAATGCTTATTCTTTACGATCATCTTATTCAATTGGCAGTAATCTATACACATACAAAGGTAGCCATCCTTCTTACGAATGAAGTGAACCAGAGCACCCTAGGGAGAAATACAACAACGAATAAAACCCTTATCTAAAAGATTTGTCAACCACCCCTAAGTTCTTTTAACTCAGCCAAAGCTATTCTGTAGGGAGGGATAAAGATAGGATGAATGTCCGGAAGAAGGTTAACACTAAAATCAATTTACCTATCGGGAGAAAGACTGGTAAGATTATCAGGAAACACCTTGGGAAACTCACATATCGTAGAGAAAGATTGCAACGAAGGAACTTTAGATCTAAAATCCTTAACATTTACAAAATGGTAGAGATACTCCTTGGAAATCAACCTCCAAGCTCTAAGATAAAAAAATAAACCCCCCTGGTGCACTAGGGAACTACCTTCCTACCCAGTTACTGGCTCAGTCAAAAATTAGAAACTGACCCTTTGGGTATAACAATCAAGAGTGGCATAGCATGAGTGCAACTAATTTAATCCCAAGATCACATCAAAGTCTAACATGTCCTATTTAATCAAATCCACTAATGTCTCTCTACAACAAATGTATACCACACAACCCTTATAGACTCTTCTAGCCATAATATAGTCACCCACTGGGATAGACATAGAAAAAAGATCAGGAATGCACTCAGGACCAAGACTAAAATGAATAGCCACATAAAGGGTCACATAAGAAAGGGTAGATTCGAGATCAAGCAGATAATATACATCATGAGAGAAGAGTTTTAGCTTACCAATAACAACATCAGGAGATGCCTCAGAATCCTAATAGTGGCAAGAGCATATAGACAATTTTGACCAGTGACGAAGCTAAAAGCAGCACCCTTTGGTGTAGAAGATGAAGAAGCAATAACTTGGAACTTAGTAGTCCCAGTAGCAAACTCTTCTGGAGGACAATTCCTCTAAATATGGCTAGGCTGACCATATTAAAAATAGTTATTCCTCCCCTTATAAAAAAACCACGATGCATCTGTCCACCAAAATGAAAAGAGGGATAAGATGGAGCCGACTGAGCCCTATTGGCTTGAGATTGGACACCTTATGCCTTAAACCCTCTATTACTTTAAAAGTGGTAATCACTAGACGGTTAGGATATGGAGAACTAGCTGTAGAATAAGAACCATAATTCCCCTACTTTTTGTTTGACCACTACCTACCATCTCTACCACTATTCTGCTAGCCACCACATTGCTAAAAAAATTAGGATCTCTTACTTTAACTCTCCCTTAATTTGACTTCTTAATTCATTACCTATTCCACTTGTTGAATGTACACAACAATCCTAGCGATATCCATGTAACTATTAAGCAAAATGGACTTATACTCTAACACTAAGTCTCGAGACAAGCTCCAAGAAAACTTTCTCATTTTAGCCCTAATGCTAGAACTAGATCGAGATCATAACGGGGCAACTGATGAAACTTTAAGGAATACTATTTCACGGTAATCTTGCCTTGCTTTAAATTCACGCACTCTTCAACCTTCACCTCCCTCAACTCTTAGGGAAAGAAGCGATGAAGAAAAGCACCATAGAAATCTTCCCATAAAGCCAACTCCACATCATCAGCCCTAGACTAGTCCCACTCCTTATGCTACTAATATGCCATATCTTACTGGTATGCAGCAAACGTCATACCCTTATATTTCAAAGCATGCATCACATGGAAAATCTTCTCTATGTCATTTATAAACCATTGAAGAAATTTGTCAATGTTTAAACCAGTAAAGGTTGGAGGGCTCAACCTGATAAATTGGCCCACCCTGGTAGCCTTAGAAGAACTCACAACAGTAGTAGTAGGATCTAACTAAAATAACTAAGAGGTCACCCCCTGGGTCAATAAATAAATAGAACATCAAAACTCAGTAATAGTAATATCTCCTAGAGGTGGCCAAACAAGATTAACACTATCGAAAAAAGGATTAGTGGGGTCCAGTGGAACTCCACTAGGGCAATCAGAAGCAATGACCCTAGACTAGGTCTGAACTCCATAAGTAGGACGATCCATATCCATATTGTCCTCAAGCAAGACAGAGAAGTTTCTACAAATATTAAATCTTCTGGGAGGCATGATCTAAAAAGCGAATAAATAGGAATTAGAGGAGATTTAAACACCCTAAACACTATAACTTGAAAGTAGATCACAAGAAAAGGAAATATTCCTAATGCCTCATAGCCTCTCTCTTAAAAATATGGTATGCTACATACCCATAAAAGAAACTCTACTTGATACGACTTTGTGAACATCCAATGACACCAAACCTAGGCTTTTATACCAACATTATGATGATCCAAACTAGGGCCTAGCCATGATGGGTATATCAAGTCCACCGATGACTAGAGACTACCCCCATTGCCTAAACACAGAGAGTATAACACACCTAGCAGTGACTGAAATCCAAACATATTAAAAGATAAAAGAAAAATAAACTCAAGATAACTAATATTGTAAATCATCAAAAACCCAATCCACAGTAATATCCACGAAGCCTCCATTAATCTGAACCATCTAACATCGAGTCATGCCCCTAACTCAGATAATGATAATGAAAATGTTAATATAAAGTCTTTAACTCTATTATATCGCAGGAAATCGATGAAATGATCAAGTCTTCCAGAGGATGATAGCTCACCACTTTACTACAACTGATCAACGAATTAAACCGATCTACTAAACACTGCATAAAAAAAGTAGAATTACCTTTGGACCCTACATCACATGGGGATAAGTATCTAAAGATGAATGATAAAATAATGCCAAGTCAAATCCAATTTAAAACCATTTGAATATCATCATAAACATAAATAAATAATATTCCAGGATAGGGAAAAAATGTTTAGAATAAAGTAGAACTTTATACTGTACGATGTAGCTCAACCATTATAAACTGGCACCCATGGGCTATATGGGCCATCCCCAATATATGTTAGCCACAATAACTGAAAGTATAAAGAAATATCAGGGAATGCCCAGACCCTACATCAATCTAAGATACAAATATATCAATAGTATAAACCATAAACACAGGTTATCAAGACCAAACCTCATGTCGATAAATTTGAATTTCCAGTATAAGTCATCAAACACCCATTCCTTCACGGATTTGCAACACAACCCCCCATTAAGGCCAATTTGAAAAAAGTTTCACATAACCTATTTGTTAACTAAAGAACCAACCATTAAGGCACTCTATGGGTATCGTCATATCCTTACACTTGTAAGTTTATCTCTACACCAGAACACTTATGTTAACTTGGGGGGAATGCCTTGACCCCTTCAGTATTATAAAACCAAAACATAGACATTAAGGTTTCAAAACTAGATATTCATTGTTTATCCATTTATGCAATGCAATTGTATAAGTGAGTAAGTCAAACCGTGTGGCAAAATCCATAATTCAAGACATTTACACAAGTGGGTTAAGGGAACACCTTTTCAAACCAATTCCAAAATCAAAACATTAATTTGGGGGAAATACCTTATCCCCCATTCCAAATCCCACACCCATGCACACCATTAGTTCAAAATATCAATTGTAAAGCATAAGTAACTCATCAAAACCATGGAAAAATAATTCAAACATTGATCCAAAACCCTCTACCACATCAAAACCCACATTCAAAACCATACAATTAAACTAGGTAAAACATATGCTTTTCATAAAATAAGAATTAGGGAAGAGTAATATGCCTAAAAGATCAAGAATTATGGAGAAAAGTCAACCTTTCAGCCCTTAGATGACCAACTTCTTGGAAATCCTAAGTATCTTGACCTTGAAGAGTTTAGAGAGTGTTTTGATTTTGTTTAAGGATGAAAATAGTGTCATCAACATATTTTATGGACATGGGTTTTTAATTGCATAAGAAGGTAAATACCTAAAGTGCCCTCATCTTAAAAGCTAAAAACTATCGCCCAATCACTACAGGTAACCTCACGACTCATAAAGTTACCTTATGACTCGTAAGGGCCCATTCACAATCTTGACAGTTTCCATGACCACCAATACTGACTTGGCTATGATTCATACCATACGGCTTGTACTCAGACATTAAAACTCGCATGGTCTAAACCTTTTCAAAGCATAAAAAATTGGGCATCACGCTGGTTAGGCTACTGTAGACACCATACGGCTCGTTCTATGTCTTTATGACTCATAAAACCTAGTCTTTATAACAACAGAAACTCTGGGCTGATATACTGGCCAGGTTGCAATTGGGTCCTTAAGACCCCTCAGGACTCCCTACAACTCGTATGGAGAGTTGTAGTCTGAGCAGTAAGGATAAAATCTCAAAAATTTTCATAGACCAAATATCTAGTTTGTTGCACTTACACTCTAGTACAAAGTTTTGAGACAAACTCAAAGAAAAATTCCTCATTCTAGCCCTCATACTAGACACCAAATTAGGATTATAACAAGAAAAGTGATGGAACTTAATGGCATATTCTTTCACATTCATCCTACCTTGTCTCAAGTTCACAAACTCTTTGGCCTTAGCCTCCCTCAACTCTAGAGGAAAAAAGAAGTCAAGAAAAACACCTGATAACTCCTCTAACATAGCCTGCTTAGCATTATCACCCCTCGATTTTCCCACTTCTTATACCACTACTATACCATATCCTTTAATTGTTATGCGATAAACAACACACCCTCCATATCAGTAGCATACATAACTCTAAATATCTTCTCTATATTATCAATAAAACCTTGAGAATCCTTTTTAACCTTAGATACAGTAAAGGTTGGAGGATTCAACCTTATGAACTGGCCAAACTTAATGACCGTAGTAGATGGAGCAATAAACAATCATGATCAGTTGACGAGACTGAGAAGTAACCAACTGAGTCAGCAGACAATAGACTAGCAGAACTCGACATTAGAAATATCTCCTTGGGGCGGTGGGGTATAATCATCATCAGCTCAAGAAGCCAAAAGTTAACTGGTAGGAATAAGTGAAACTCTATAAGAGATAATACAATCAGGGGCCAGGACCCTAGACTGGGCCTATACACAATAAGCAGAATGAGTCCCATCCACATTATCCTCAAGTGGGATAGAGAAGTTTCCACCAGCATCAGATATTTGAAGAGGCATGATCTAAAATGTGAGCAAGTAGAATAAAAGGAGATTTCAAGACCTTAGACTCTATAACCCAAAAAATGATCACAAGAAAGAAAATATTCCTAAATGACTTATAGCCTCCCTTTTATAAGTGTGGCATGCTACTATAATACCCCGTGTTAGTCTTAGCTAAGTTCAGTTAATAGTGCATTCATAAGAGGTTTAAAACCTAAAAATTTAGCTTAGTGTTCGGGACTTAGCCTTATTTTTGGCCTCTTAACTTAGATGATTTTTAAAGTTACCATCTAAACCCTGATAAAATTATTTCTAATATAATTCAAGTTCAGAGGTGTAACTAGCATATCTCGGGAAAGTTTTGAATTTTTCGAACGAGGATAAGGCACATTTGGATTTCAATTCCAGAACCTCACCGCGATTGTGGTGTGTTATGGTAAGTATAGTGATGGCATAATTGGCGTGACATGGTGATAGCCTAATCGGCATCCCAGTTATGAATTTAAATTTTAGAGGGGTAGTCATGTCTTTTCCCAGTATTCCAATTCATAAAAACCTGAGATTAAATCGCTGATAGGGCATTATTAGCCTACATTCCCCAATTTTATACTCCAATAAACCTTAATATTTCTATTAGTTCATCAAATTAAATCCTTTCCCCTTAATAAAACTCAAGAATTCAAGCTTCACCATTCAAGAATTTTCAAAGAAGTTCTTCCCTTTCAAGATTTAAGCATTAAAGGTATGTTAGATATTCATCCATGGGTGCTATTCACCCATGGAGTCCAACAATCCATTTTAAAATTTAAAATTATGATCTTTACATGTTATTATGAATATATCCTTGAACTTTCATGAATTTTGATCTTTATATCATGTTCACATTTATTTTCATTGGAATTAGCCCTTGACACATTTGGAGGATGATATTTGCATGTTAAATCCTTAACCCATGATTTTCATGCTTAAAATTATGTTACTACCCCATGAATTAAACTATTCCCATACTTAAGCCTATGAATTCCAAGTGTTTGATGAAATGCCTAAATGATTAAATTTTAACAATGACTACTTATTAAGGTCTTCGAAGCTTTAGTATGCCTTATTGTTATTGTTATCGAGTCTTGGGGGTTATGAATACACAAAAATTTGCTAATTTCCTAGTTTTCATTATCTACAGAATGAATTCAGTTATACCATGATCAATATCCTTGTTTAGTCCAGTAATCAGTGTCTTTCAATTTAGAGTAAACACTTAGTGCCGAGTAAACGTAGGGATGGCGTGTCCCCCATAAGTAGGAATAAGGCACTTGTCTCCCCCGTTAGTAGGAATGAGACGTTAGTAGCAGTCCCTAGGTTCCAAACCTACGGCACCGCCAATTTAGCATAGGGCTTGATTTTGGCCTAAAGTATGCTTAGTTTTCACCCATTATTTGAGAGTTATGATTCCTTATCCATGTGTAAATATTGGGTTGGTCTCGGAAACTCATTTTTCTTATGTGAGACCCACTTGGGGTTTTGGTGTCATTTTTGGACCCATAGTACTATAGTGTAATATGGGTATCCTTAGACTTATATTGAAGAGTAGATTATGGTTTTGATAGTATGATGGCATTTTGTGGATTGTAAAGTGAAGATGAGCATGTGGTGCATTAAGCGAGGTTTAGCGGTTTGTCCTTGAGGTAGGCTTCTGTATACTTTTCTTCATTGATGATGTGTGCTATTTATTGTGTGTGAATATGGATGTTAGGCTTGATTATGAGTAGGATAACTTGGCCTTGATATATTGATGTTCGGGGATTAGATGGGGTTTTAGACTTGCACAATGGCATGTTTATAACCCTTTTGTATCCTATTGCCTTCCCTCTTTAGTTTAGCTTAGTTATAGCATAAATATGATATAATTCTATGTTTGGAATGTAGTTTTAGCATTTGAAGTATGATTTGTATATTTAGCCTTATTGGGCTAGTGTAGTAGTCTTGAAATCGTAAGTTGGGTAGAGTTGACTTGAGTACCCTTGTTTCTAGTTAAACTTGCTATCATAGGATTGAATATGGCTTACTTGACATCTAGAAGTAAAATAGACACCTTAGCCTCGTTTGGGGCATAGTATGCCTAATTATGAAAATTATGGGTTAGAAGTAGGATCGTTCGACCCACTTAGGCCTAAGCTTATGTTATGTCTTGTAGACTTAGTATGGATGTTAGACATAGATGAGGCTAGTAAACCTTAAATAAGGTTACTTCATAACTTGGTAACTTGTATTGATGTTCCTGGATTGTAGCTTTTGAGTTATGGTTATGATACTCCTTATGGAAGTAATATTAGGCATTTAGAGATGATATTTCTCCTAGATATGTTATTTGGCCTATAGAGATGCTATTCCTTATTAGACTTGATGATTGAACTATAAAGATGCTACTTCCTCTTAGACTTGATGATTGGCCTATAGAGTTGCTATTTCATTTAGTCATAATTGTTGAACCTATAGAGATGATGTTCCTCTTTGATGATATTCCTCGTAGTCATGATGTATGACCTATTGATATAAGATATCCTATAGACGATTACGTGTCTATATCTATTATGCCTCCTAGATGTGAGATGCGTCTTGTTTGAAAGATGATTACATGTCTATCTATATTATTCCTCCTAGATATAAGATGTCTCTTGTGTGAGAGATAATTACATGCTTATTGATATTATGCTTCCTATATGTGAGATGCCTCCTATATGTGAGATAATTAGAGATATGCTACATCTTATAAATATAATTATTGATATGAGTAGCAGATATGTGTATGGGCCTAAAGCCGTGATTAAAATGTTGTGATTATTTTGGGTAAATTAATAGGACAACGACCGTGTTATGATATTGATTGATTAGTAAAGAACTGTTTATCATTATAAATGATGTGATTACAATTTATGAATATAAATATGTATATATTTGTACACACATCTCTTTGGTATAGGATGAAAGAAGATGCAGTATGATGCTTACTAGTCCACTGATTGAATACTAGTGATGACATGTATAGTTTTGGTACATTTATGATTATTATAGTGGTAATTGATGTGATTCTTGTTGAAATACGATCTTATGACTACTCTTCCTTATTAAGGGTTAAACTAAGTGGTAGCTAGATGTCTTTTAGGTGGCTATAGTACTTGATGGCTAGAAATCTATTGTATTAGTTAATGAATCTTGCTTAGTTGAAACATGGTAGCCCACGAAGGTTAGTTAATGAATGGTGTCAGTTATTAAAAGATGGTTAGGTGACAATTAGTAAGGTGTTGTCTAGTAATTATTAACAAATATAGGATGATTAGTTGATAATAATAGATGGTGGATAAATGATGGTTTTAGTCTAGTGATGAATCTTGACTAGATGTTAGATGTTGGCTATTTAATAGATAGTGGTTAGTTGCTATCCCGTGAGTAAGGATAATTTTTTGGCTAATAACTTTAGGTTATGTGATGACTAGTGAACTAGTGGTTCTATTATAATAAGTGTTAGTTAACTAATAATGAGTAGTTGGGAAGTGTTGACTAGATAGATATTCTATGGTAATATGTGTATGTTTATGAATATCTTAGTGTATCTTATTCGGTAATGTCAATGGTGATGATATTGACACACGAAAAGGCTGATGGATACTATTATGATGATATTGATACCCTACAATTATAAAGGATATTATTGTTATGATATTGATACTCGCCAAGGCCAGAGGATACTGTTATGATGATATTGATACCCAGCAAGGCCGAAGGATACTATTGTGATGATATTGACACCCGACAATTCCGGAGGATACTATATCAATGATATTGATACCTGATAAGTCGGAGGATACTATAGTGATGCTATTGATACCCGACAAGGCCGTAGGATACTACAGTGATGCTATTGATATATGGCAATATCGGAGGGTACCATTGTGATGATATAGATACCCGGTAAGGCTGTAGGATACTATTATGATAATATTGATATCTGGCAAGACCGAAGGATACTATTGTAATTATATTGATACCCGACAAGGTCGGAGGATATTGTTGTGATGATGTTGGTACCCGACAAGGCATGAGGATATATTGATGCTATATTGATATCCGACAAGGCCGGAGATTATCTATGATAATGATGATCCTGATGAGGATAATTATGATGGTTTATGATAGTGATTGAATACTTTGCATTCATTCCAGCATGCGCATCGCCTATCACCAGTATGCACCTATGTCTATTATCTGGTATGGGACTGTTGCACAGATATAGGTGAAGAATATGCTTTATTTTGTTGTATGTTGATTGAACCTTTTGAGTCTAGGGTGGTGGGGGTACACATAGGCTCGACTAGGTATTTCATTGTCCGGAGTAGCCAGTTATTCACACCGTTATTGCTATTGTTGTTATCATTGTTATGTTCATTATTATGACTAACTTATGACAGATTGATCATTGATCCAGTATCAGGATTTAAGGTATATTTTTGGCCTTTCCTATCTTATGATTGCATTACTATGCTCGATTATTTCATGTCTAGCCATGTGGATTAAAACCCCCGATTATGATACTATTAAAATCCGGATTCTATTGTAATGAGGTCTCAAAAATGAAAATATGATGATATAGGTTATGCTTTGAGATGACCTCATGTTTATATGTATATATACCTATATATATCTAGATATATGAAGCTATGATACTACTATATATCCCTTCCTTCATTGTTAATGTTGTATAGTCATTTCTTCACATTGTATATTACTATATATATTTTTATTTTGCTCTTTATTCGTATATTGACTTGGGATGTACGGTATAGCATTAACGTATTGAATGTAGCTAAAATAGGATAGTTCACCCTGATACTTAGTTTTATTATGTTAGACTCTTGGACATGAACAGGATAGTTATTCTTTATTATCTCATTGACTTGTCATATGATTTCTTGACTCTTAGGTGTAGTTTCCATTTTGTTTATATGCTGTATATATTTGATTTATCGTTGAAGCTCAGTTGGCAGTAGCCTTCTACATACCATTTGTTTGGTACTCATACTACACTTTTGCAACCTGCAGATCATAGTACGAGTTATCGCCATTGATGTGTGCATCATGCGAAATAGCCCTGGTTTAAAGACTTAGTGTGAGCTTCTGACATTCAGAGCATTACTTATATCTCTCTTTTGTATTTAGACTAGCCTCTAAGTTGTATTCGGTGATAAGTTGTATCAGTGTATATCTCTTGATATTTCTCCTGCATCGGTAGTTGCTCAGCTAGTAGATTCTCGGCCAGTGGTTACACAACCTTTTATGTCTTCTAAGGAGCAGAAGATGTTGGGTAGATTTTTTAGATTGGCTCTACCTAGGTTTTATGGTGCTCCAGTCGAGGATGTATATGAGTTTTTGATTGCTTGTGAGGATAGGCTCCGTAATTTTGGCCTATTTGAGACTCGTGGTGTGGACTACACCACCTTTTAGTTAGACTTGGATATTCGACATTGGTGGAGAGGTTATATGGATTCTAGACCAGCTAGATCTTCTCCTTTGTCTTGGACACAACTTTCTGAGATGTTCATGGAGAAGTACATGACTCGCTACCTTAGAGATCATTTTAGGGACGGAACATTGCCCACTCTCCTTAAAACCAAGTATGGACCCACATACCATTGATTGAGTTTCCCCTTCTTTCTAAACCTCATCACTCCTTTTATGAGAGATACCTTCAAGTTATGATATATCTTTATCGAACCAGGATGAACTGTATACCTTAAATCATAATTCTACGTCAAAACTCTTTCTCGCAGCTCATAAATATCAGAAACACACAATCTACCTCGGTACCTTAAGATACCATCTCCACCAATCTCAAATGCCATAAACTCTGATAAACCACATTAGCCTTAATCTACATCAAGATAGGAAGCAAAACCTGCTTCTCATTCATCTATGCACCAAGAGATGACTTCACCACCTCTTGTACAATCACACCTCCATCCCCAAAATCCGAAAGATGAACTCCAAGATTAGCCAACCGATGAATGTCCTTCACTAATCCTCGCTTATCCTCCTCTACATGAGATAGGCTTCCCATGGACAACCTACTTAGAGAATTAGCAACCATATTAGCTTTACCTGGATGGTAGTGGAGACTCATGTCATAGTCTTTGAGCAATTCAAGCCATCTCCTTTGCCTGAGATTCAACTCCTTCTGGGTGAACACATACTAAAATCTCTTATGATCTGAGAAGATATCCACATGAACTCCATACAAATAGTGGCGCCAAATCTTCAAAGCAAACACAACAACCACCAACTCCAAATCATGAGTCGGATAATTCCTTTCATGAACTTTTAGCTGCCTAAAAGCATAAGACACTACCTTACTATGCTAAATCAACACACAACCTAGTCCAACACGGGATGCATTACATTACATAAAAAAAATCATATACCTTCGAGCAGGATCAAAACTGGAGTAAAAGTCAACTTGTCTTTCAGTTTCTCTAAAGTAGCCTCTCAAGCATCAGACCACAGAAACTTCACTTTTTTCTGAGTCAACTTAGTAAAAGGAGCAACAATAGCTGAAAAGCTGTCCCCAAATCTTCTACTATACCCGGCTAAACCTAGGAAGCTCTGAATGTCGATTGGAGTAATGGGTCTAGGACACTTCTTAACCGCCTCAACTTTTTATTGATCCACCATGATCCTCTTACTAGAAATAACGTGACCAAGGAAGGTCATAATATTCAACCAAAATTCACACTTTGAAAACTTGGCATATAAATGCTAATCTTTAACTGATGATAACCCGATCGAAGATAACCAAATCGAAGATCAATCTTAGAAAAATACTTAGCACCCTGAAGCTGGTTAAAGAGATTGTCTATCCTGGGAAGAGGGTACCTATTCTTCACTATCACCTTATTCAACTGACAATAATCTATGCACATCCAAAGGGAACCATCTTTCTTATGCACGAAAAGTATGAATGTACCCTACGGAGAGATACTAGGATGGATGCCTTATTAAAATGATCCTTTAACTGCTCTTTAAGTTGTTTCAACGCAGCCGAATCCATTCTATAAGGAAGGATAGAGATAGTATGAGTATCCGATATAAGATCAATCCCAAAGTCTATTTCCCTATCAGGAGGAATCCCAGGAAGAACATCAGGAAACACCTTAGGAATTTCGTTAACCATAGGGGCAGATTGTAACAAGAAAACCCCAGAGCAAGAATATTTAACCCAAACTAGATGGTATATACACCCCTTGGAAATAAACTTACAGGATCTAAGATAAGAAATAAACCTCTCCTTAGAAACTAAAGAACTCCCTATCCACTCATTTAACGGTTTATTTGGGAATTGGAAAATGACCCTCCGAGTCTGACAATCTATAGTAGGATAGCACGAGTGAAGCCAATCCACCCCCAATATCACATCAAAATAAAACATATCCAACTATAATAGATCCACCCATATTTCTTGACCAAAGATAGATACCACACAACCCCTATAAACCTTTCTAGCCATAATAGAATAACCTATTGGGGTAGACATAGAGAAGGGATCCTTCCCAAAACCTCACTTCTCCTCATCGACATGAGATAAGGTTCCCATAGATAACCTTCTAAGAGCATCAGAAACCACGTTAGCTTTACTTGGATGATAATGAAGACTCATGTCATTGTCCTTGAGCAACTCAAGCTATTTTCTTTGCATGAGATTCAACTCTTTCTGGGTGAACTCATACTATAAGCTCTTAAGGTCTGAGAAGATGTCCTCATGAACTCCATTCAAATAATGGCACTAGATCTTTAAAGTAAAGACCATAACTAGTAATTCTAAATCATGAGTCAGATAATTTTTTCATACACCTTCAACTTCCTAGAAGCATATGCAACCACCTTACTATGATGCATCAACACACAACCCAGTCCCAAATGGGATGCATCATAATAAACATTAAAGGAATCGGTACCCCCGGCTAGAGTGAAAACTGGATCCAAAGTTAACTTATTCTACAACTTCTCAAAACTACCCTCACAAGCATTAGACCATATAAACTTCACATTCTTCTGAGTCAACTTAGTCAATGTGGTAGTAGTAGAAGAGAAACTTTCCACAAACCTTCTATAATAACCAGCTAAATTCAAGAAGCTCTGAATATCAGTTGGAGTCAACGATCTAAGCCACTTCTTAACCACCAAACTTTTTGTGGATCCACCATAATCTCTTTACTTGAAATAACATGGCCCAGATAGGTCACAACACTCAACCAGTACTCATACTTTAAGAACTTAGCATACAACCACTGATATTTTAAGGTTTGCAACATAAGGTAGAGGGATCAATATAATTTGCCTCACTCTTAGAGTACACCAAATATCATCAATAAATACAATTACAAACAAATCTAAGAACTGACGAAATAACTAGTTCATAAGATCCATGAATGCTATCGGGGCATTAGTCAAACCAAAGGACATCACCAAAAACTCAAAATAACCATATCGGGTTTGTAAAGCAGTCTTAGGGATATCCATCTCCCTAATCTTTAATTGATGGTAACTCGATCGAAGATCAATCTTAGAAAAGTACTTAGTACCCTAAATTTGATAAAAATGATCACCACTCCTTGGAAGCAAATGCTTATTCTTCACGATCACCTTATTCAATTAGCAGTAATCTATACACGTCCAAAGGTAGCCATCCTTTTTACGAACGAAGAGAACCAGAGCACCCCAAGGAGAAATTCTAGGGTGAATAAAACCCCTTATATAGAAGATCTTTTAACTTCCCCTAAGTTCTTTCAACTCAATCGAAGCCATTCTATAGGGAGGGATAGAGATAGGACAAGTGTTCAGAAGAAGGTTAATCCTAAAATTAATTTCCCTCTCTAGAGAAACACTGGGAAGATCATCAGGAAACACCTAGGGAAACTCACATACCATAGAGAAAGATTGCAACGAAGGACCTTTAGACCTAAAATCCTGAACATTTACCAAATGGTAGAGACATTTTTTGGAAATCAACCTCCGGCCTCTAAGATAAGAAATGAACCACCCATTGGGCACTAGGGAACTACCTTACTACCCAGTCACTAGCATATTCAAAAATTAGAAATTGACCCTTTGGGTACGACAATTATGGGAGGCATATCACTAGTGCAACCAATCTATTCCCAAGATCACATCAAAGTCTAACATGTCCAATTCAATCAAATTCACTAATGTATCCCTACAACAAATGTATACCACACAACCCTTATAGACTCTTCTAGCGACAATATAGTCACCCACCGGGCTAGACACAGAAAAAAATCAGAAATGCACTCAGGATCAAAACTAAAATAAATAGCCACATAAAGGGTCACATAAGAAAGGGTAGATCCTAGATCAGGCATACAATATACATCATGAGAGAAAAGTTTTAGCTTAACACAAATAATATCAGGAGATGCCTCAGAATCCTATTAGTGGCAAGAGCATATAGATAGTTTTGACTAGTGATGGAGCTAAAAGAAGCACCCTTTGGTGTAAAAGATGAAGAAGCAACAACTGGGACCTTTGTAGTCCCAGTAGCAACATCTCATGGAGGATAATTCCTCTAAATATGGCCAAGCTAACCACATCAGAAATAGTTATTCCTCCCCTTATAAAAAAACCATGATGCACCTGTCCACTAAAATGAAAAGGAGGATAAGATAGAGCCGACTGAGCCCCATTGGCCTTAGATTGGGCAACTTATGCCTTAAACCCACCATTGGCCTAAAAATGGCAATCACCAGATGGTTAAAATATAGAGCACTAGCCATAGAATAAGAACCATAATTCCCTCACTTTTTCTTAGACCACTACCTACCATTTCTACCACTATTCTGCTCGCCACCACCCTACTAAAAAAATTAGGATCTCTTACTTTACCTCTTTTCTAAGTTGACTATCGAATATGCACCACAAGCCTAGAGATGTCTATGTCGCTATTAAGCAAACCGGCCTTATACTCTAACACTAAGTCTTGAGACAAGCTCAAAAAAAACTTTCTCATTTTAGCACCTATGCTAGATACTAGCTCTAGATCATAACGGGGCAACTGATGAAACTTTAAGGCGTACACTTTTGCGGTCATCTTGCCTTGCTTCAAATTCATGAACTCTTTAACCTTCACCTCCCTCAACTCTTGGGGAAAGAAGTGATCAAGAAAAGCACCAGAGAAATCCTGTCATAAAGCCAACTCCACATCATCAGCCCTAGACTGGTCCCACTCTTCATGCCACTAATACGCTACATCCTTCAACTGGTATGCAGTAAACTTTACATCCTTTTATTTTAAAGCATGCATCACTTGGAAAATATTCTCCATCTCATTTATAAACCATTGAGGATCTTCCTCAATGTTTAAACCAGTAAAGGTTGGAGGGCTAGGCCCCATAAATTAGCCCACCCTAGTAGCCTCAAAAGAACTCATAGCAGCAGCAACAGGACCTAACTAAAGTAACTAAGAGGTCATTCACTGGATCAATAAATAAATAGAACATCAAAACTTAATATTAGTAATATCTCCTAGAGGTGGGCAAACAAAATTAACACCATCAAAAGAAGGATTAGTGGGGACCAGTGGAACTCCATTAGGGTAATCAGAAGTAGTGACCCTAGACCAGGTCTGAACTCCATAACTAGGATGAGCCCTATCCACATTATCCTCAAGCGAGACAAAAGAGTTTTCACAAGTATTAGATTTTCTGGGAGGTATGACCTAAAAAGCAAACAAATAGGAATTAGAAGAGATTTCAACACCGTAGGCACTATGAATCGAAGTAGATCACAAGAAAAGAAAATATTCCTAAATGCCTCATAGCCTCTCTCTTATAAATCTAATGTGCTATATACCCATAAAAGAGACTCTACTTGACACGAATTTGAAAACACCCAAAGATACCAAACCTAGGATTTGATACCAACTTTGTCATGACACGAACTAGGGCCTAGCCATGATGGGTATATTAAGTCCACCGATGACTAGAGACTACCCCCATTGCCTAATCACAAAGAACGTAACACACGTAGTAGTGGTTGAAATCCAAACAAATTAAAAGATAGAAGGAAAATAGACTCAAGACAACTAATAGTGTCAATCACCAAAAATCCAATCCACAATAATATCCACGAAACCTCTACTAATATGAAAACCATCTAACATCGGGTCTTGCCCCAAACTCAGACAATGAAAAAAACAATAATAATGAAAATCTTCTTGTGAAGTCTTTAATTCATTCTATGGTAGGAAATCGATGAAATGACCAAGTCTTCTGGAGTATGAAAGCTTACCACTTCACTACAACCGATCAAAGAATCGAGACGATCTACCAAACACTGCATAGGAAAAATAAAATTACCTTTGGATCCTGCATCGCATAGGGATAAATATCCGGAGATGGTTAATGGGTTGAGCACTAACATGTAACACGTAGATAAGGGATAAAAAATTCCAAGTCAAATCCTATTTAAAACCATGTGAACATCATCATAAACATAAATAAAAAATATGCCAGGATAGGTAAAAAAGTTTAGAATAAAGTAGAATTTTATCCTGTACTATGTAGCTCAACCATCATAAATAGGCACTCACGAGGTATTTGGGTTCAGCCCTTGGTGAAAAGGCCCCAATACATGTTAGCCACAAGAACTAAAAGTATAAAAGAAGAACAGGGAATCCCCAAACCCTACATTAATCCAATATACAAATATATCAATAGTGTGAACCGTGAACACAGGTCATCAAGACCAAACCTCACGTCAACAAATATGAGTTCCCAGTATAAGTCATCCAAGACCCACACCTTCACAGATTTTCTACATAACCCTCATTAAGCCCAATTAGCAGCAAGTTTCACATAACCTATTTGTTAACTAAAGAGCCAACCATTAAGGCACTCCATGGGTATCGTCATATCCTTATCCTTACACTTGTAAGTTTATCTCCATTCCATAACAATTACATTAACTTCAGGGAATACCTTGACCCATTTTGTATTATCAAACTAAAACATAACCATTAGGGCCTCAAAAATTCATATTTATTGTTTATCCATTTATACATTACAGTTGTATAAGTGAGTAAGTCAAACCATGCGACAAAATCCATAATTCAAGCCATTTACACAAGTGGGTTAAGGGAACACAACTTTTCAAACCAATTCCATAATCAAAACATCAATTAAGGGGAAATACTTTATCCCCCATTCCAAATCCCACACCCATGCACACCATTAGTTCAAAACATTAATTGTAAAGCATGAGTAACTCATCAAAACCATGGAAAAATAATTCAAACATTGATCCAAAACCCTCTTCCACATCAAAACCCACATTCAAAACCATACAATTAAACTAGGTAAAACACATGATTTTGATAAAATAAGAATTAGGGAAGAGTAACATGCCTAAAAGATCAAGAATTATGGAGAAAAGTCAACCCTTGAGCCCTTAGATGACCAACTTCTTGGAAACCCTAAGTATCTTAATCTTGGAGAGTTTAGAGAGTGTTTTGATTTTGTTTTAAGGATGAAAATAGGGTCATCAACATGTTTTATGGACATGGGTTGTTAATTGCATAAGAAGGTAAATGTCTAAAGTGCCCTTAACTTAAAAGCTAAAAACTATCGCTCAGTCGCTACGGGTGACCTCACAACTCGTAGGGTTACCATATGACTCATAATGTCCCACTCATAGTATGGATAGTTTCCATGCCCACCAACACTGACTTGGCTATGATTCGTACCATACGACTCGTACTCAGACACTAAGACTCGCATAGTCTAGACATTGTTAAAGCATAAAAAATTGGGCATCATACTGGTTAGGCTACGGAAGACACCATACGAGTCATTCTAAGTCTTTATGACTCATAACCCCTAGTCTTTGTAACTACAAAAACTCTGGGCTGACATACTGTCCAGGCTGCGATTGGGTCCTTAAGACCCCTCAAGACTCCCTACAACTCGTATGGAGAGTTTTAGTCTGAGTAGTAAGGATAAAATCTCAGAAATTTTCATGGACCAAATATCTAGTTTTATTGCACTTTCACTTTAGTACAAAGTCTTGAGACAAACCCGAAGAAAAATTCCTTATTCTAGCCCTCATTCTAGACACCAACTAGGATTATAATGAGAAAACTGATGGAACTTAAGGGCATATTCTTTCACATTCATCCTACATTGCCTCAACTTCACAAACTCTTTGGCCTTAGCCTCCCTCAACTCCTGAGGAAAAAAAAGAAAAAAATACCTGATATATACTTCAACATAGCCTGCTCAGCATTCTCACCCCTTGATTTCTCCCACTTTTTATACCACTGGTATGTCATATCCTTTAATTGTTATACGACAAATAACACACCCTCTACACTAGTAGCATACATACCTCTGAATATCTTATCCATATTATCAATAAACCGTTAAGGATCCTCCTTAACCGTAGATCTAGTAAAGGTCAGCGGATTCAACCTTATGAACTGGCCAAACTTAGTGACCTTAGAAGATAGAGAAACCAAACCATCATGATTAATTGACGTGATTAAGAAGTAACCAACTGAGTCAGCAGATAAATAGACCAATGGAACTCGACATTGGAAATATCTCCTTGGGGGTGTGGGTCATAATCATCATCAGTTCAAGAAGATAAAATAGGACTGGTAGGAATAGGTTGAACTCCATAAGGGACAATACAATCAAGAGCTGCGACCCTAGACTGGGTCTGTATACAATAAGCAGAATAAGTCCCATGCACATTATCCTCAGGTGGGATAAAGAAGTTTCCACCAGCATTAGATCTTTGGAAAGGCATGATCTGAAATGTGAACAAATAGAATTAGAGGAGATTTTAATACCTTAGACTCCGCAACCAAAAAAATGATCACAATAAAGGAAATATTCCTAAATGCCTTATAGCCTTCCTCTTATAAGTATGCCATGTTACTTTAATACCCCGTGTTAGTCTTAGCTTAGTTCAGCTTATAGTGCATGCATAAGAGGCATAAAACTTGACAATTTAGCTAAGTGTTAGGTTCTTAGCCTTATTTTTGGCCTCTTAACTTAGATGATTTTTAAAGATACCATTTTAACCTTGAGAAAATGGTTTCTAAGTTAATTCATGTTCAGGGTGTAAGTAGCATATCTCAGGGAAGTTTTGGATTTTCGAACGAGGATTGAGGCACGTTTGGATATCAATTCTAGAACCTTTCCACGATTGTAGTGTGTTTTGAACACTTTAGACAGTCATTTAGTTTGTCATTATTTTGTCAGTTTTCATACTGTTATTTTTAGATTTATAATTTAGTAATGTATTTAGTATTTAAAATGTTATGGTGCTTTAGTTATATTTTGTACATGTTATTTGATATCAGTTTTATTTAGTGCTCACAGTAGGTACCAGCTCATGGGTCAGCTTGTGGTCACTGGTGACCGTAAGCACTGTATGGCCTCCAGGGTGTGCTCCCAGGGTATTACAAACTTGGTATCTTGACCTAAGATTTTACAGTGTCCTAGGGAGTCTAAAAGATGTGTTGAGTAGAGTCTTGTGCATGGTGTAAAGCACGCCACACTTATGGACAAGAGGCTACAATAGGTTTTAGGAAAACTTTCCCTTCTTTCAATATGCATGTCATATGAATAAGAATGATCTTAATTTAAAATCTCTTTCTAATTCAATCGTCCTTCTTTTTATAGAAAATGCCTCCCAAAAAGACTAACAAAAGAAGAAATAGAAATTAGTCCACACCTCTACCCGTTCAGGAAGGTCCCTGGATGAGCATGTATCTCATGCCGAATTCAGAGCCACATTCACTACTTTAGATCACTCAGTAGTAGCTCAAAATAATTATTAGGCTATTGTTCTAGTCGTTTCAGTGGATAATATTACCACAACTAGGATTTGGGACTTTACCCGAATGAACCCTCTTTTATATTTGGGATCCAAGTTTGATCAAGATCCGTAAGAGTTCCTTGACATGGTTCAGAAGGTAACTAACCTTATGGGTGTGACTTCTAGTGAGAGGACAAAGTTGGGTGCTTACCAGTTATAGGATATAGCTCACACCAGGTAAAAGCAGTAGAAGGGGGATAGAGGTGCAGATATAAGGCCTGTTGAATGGGAGAAGTTTGCTACAACCTTTTTTGATAGGTTCTTTCCTTTAGATTTAAGGAAAGCTAAGGTTTTGGAGTTTATTAATTTAAAGCTGGGAAATATAAGTGTGAAAGAGTATTCACTTAATTTTACTCAGCTCATGAGGTATGCTCCTCATGTAGTGTCTGAAAACCGATTTAGGATGAGTAAGTTTGTCTCTGGATAGTTGATAGCGTAGTCAAGGAGTGTAGGACCGTGATGTTTATTAAGAAGATGGACTTGTCTAGGTTGATGGTCCATGCTCAGCAGATTAAGAAAAAGAAGTTTAAGAAGGAAAGAGAGAGTAAGAGGGCTAAGATAGACAACTTTAATTTTTCTCAATCAAGGTTAGAGGGTGGTAGCCATCCTTAATTCCATTAGAAATCTTTATTGTCAGCCCTATCTTCAGCTAGTGTTCCAGTGCCAAGGTTCAAAGATATTAATCAGGATAGAGCATTAAGCTCTAAGACTCAGGGTAGTGTAAACAATGGTCATACTAATCCCTTTTGCTAGAAGTACGGTAAGAATTATCAAGGTATATACAGGGCTGGCAATGATATGTGTTTTGGATGTGGCAAGCCAGGCCACAGGTTGAGAAAATGTCTGATAGGTATATGGAAAGGTAGGAATAATTACCATCAGGGTCATACTAACTCTTCAGCAGCACCAGCAGGACGCCTAACTCAGTAGGGCACCACTTTCAGTGCCACTAGTGGTTAGCGCCAGAATAGATTATATACACTTTAGTCTCGACAGGATCAGGAAAGTTCTCCTAATGTGGTTATTGGTACATTATAGGTTTTTCACCTCCATCTTTATGCTTTGTTAGACCCCGAAGCCTTACTTTATTTTGTAACCCCTATATAGCTGATAATTTCAATATTAGTCCCTCGTCTTTTGCAGAACCCTTCTCAGTGTCTACCATAGTAGGTGTCTTTATTGTATCCAATAATGTATATAGGATCTGTTCGATTATAGTATCCTAGAAAGTCACTTCAGTAGACCTTGCAGAGTTAGAGATTAACTAATTTTGATGTCATTCCCAGCATGGATTGGCTCCACTCAAGCTATGCTTCAGTTGATGGTAGAAACAGAGTTGTTCATTTTTAGTTTTCGAATGAACCAGTCCTTGAATGGAGGGGTAGTACTTCAGAGCTTAAGAGATAGCTTATTTTGTACCTTATAGCGAGAAAAATAATATCCAAGAGGTGTGTTTACCATCTTGTTTGAGTCAAAAACTCTAGTTCAGAGACTTCTAGTCTCAAGTTAGTTTCAGTAGTGAGGGATTTTCTAGATGCGTTCCCTGAAGATCTTCCCGGAGTTCCTCTCGAAAGGGAAATTAACTTTAGAATAAACCTTCTTTCAGATACCTAGCCTATCTCTATTCTGTCCTACAGAATGACTCCAACTGAGCTTAGGGAGTTGAAAGAGCAATTGAAAGATCTCTTAGATAAATGATTCATTAGGCCCAGTATTTCCCCATGGGGTGCTGCAGTTTTCTTCGTGAGAAAAAAAGATAGTTCTCTTAGAATATGCATCAATTACCGTCAGTTGAACAACGTCACAGTCAAGAATAAGTACCCACTCCCTATAATTGATGACTTGTTCGACCAACTTTAGGGTGCTAATTATTTCTCTAAGATAGACCTCAGATCCAACTATCATCAGAGTCATAGAATATGATATTCTAAAAATAACTTTCAGAACCCAATATGATCACTTCGAGTTCCTAGTTATATCATTTGATCTAACAAATGCCCTAGCAGATTTCATGGACTTTATGAATTGAGTGTTCAATTAGTGCTTGGACATGTTCATCATAGTCTTCATAGATGACATCCTTGTCTATTCTTGTAATGAAAATGATTATGTAGACCACCTCAGAATCGTATTACAAACTTTTAAAACCCATTAGTTGTTTGCAAATTCAGTAAGTGCGAATTTTAGCTATGATTAGTAGCTTTTCTTAACCATATTGTTTCCAGTGAAGGCATTATAATTGACCCTCAAAATACCAAAGCACTGAGAAACTGGCCTAGACCCATCTCTCCATCAAATATAAGGAGTTTCTTAGGTTTGGCTGGCTATTACCTATGGTTTGTTAAAGGGTTTTTGTCTATTACGTCCTCCATATCTAGATTGACTCAGAAGAAAGATAAGTTTCTGTGGTCATATTTATATAAGAAGAGTTTTCAAGAGTTGAAGAATCGATTTACCTCAGTCCTAGTTTTGACCTTACTAGATGGCTTAAATAGGTTTATTATTTACTGGGATGCTTCCAGAGTTGGTTTGGGTTATGTTTTGATGCAGATAGGTAAGGTTATAACCTATGCCTCTAAACAGCTTAAACCACATGAGAAGAATTATCCTACTCATGATCTTGAGTTAGTACCTGTTGTCTTTGTATTGAAAATTTAGAGGCACTATTTGTACGGGGTTCACGTTGATGTGTTCATGGATCACAAAAATTTGCAATATGTGGTTTCGCAGAAAGATTTGAATCTTCATCAGAGAAGATGGTTGGAGTTGTTTAAAGATTATGATATGAGTGTTTTGTAACATCCAGGCAAGGAAAATATAGTGGAAAACACCCTTAGTTGATTGTCTCTGGGTAGTATTGCTCATGTAGAGGATTATAAAAAATAGTTAATTAGGGAGGTTCATCAGCTTGCTAGATTAGGTGTGCGATTGGTGAATTCAGCTGAGAGTAGTGTATGGGTTCATAATAGTTTGGAATCTTCATTGGTTGTTGAAGTAAAGGAGAAGCATGATAGGGATCCCAGTATAGTTAAATTGAATGAATCAGTTAGAGATCAAAAGGTAGAGGTTTTCTCCCAAGGTGTAGATGGCGTGTTGTGATGTCAGGGTAGGTTGTGTGTATAGTGTCTAGATAATTTGAGATAGTGGATTTTTGCAAAAGAACATGGTGTACATTATTTTATTCACCTAGGAGCCACTAAAATGTACTATGATTTGTAGGAAATTTATTGGTAGAGTTGCATGAAGAGAGATATTGCAGAGTTTGTAGCCAAGTATGCAAATTGTCAGCAAATTAAGGTTGAGCACCAGAGGCCTAGTGCCATGATGTAGGAGTTCAACATTCCCACTTAGAAATGGGAAGAGGTGAATATGGACTTTGTGACAGGTTTCCCCATAAACGTCGTCAACCTGATTCGATGTGTGTTGTCATTGATAGAATGACTAAATTATCTCCTTTCTTGACAGTCCATACTTCTTATTCTGCCGAGGATTATGCCAAGCTCTATATTAGAGAGTTGGTTAGGTTGTATGGAGTCCTATTGTCCATTATTTTAGATAGAGGTACTCAATTTACCTCTCACTTTTAGAAAGCTTTCAAAAGGGTCTTGATACCCAAGTTCGTCTCAGTACAACCTTTCACCCTCAAATAGATGGTCAGGCAAAGAGGACTATTCAGACCCTAGAGGATATATTAAGAGCACGTGTTATCAACTTTAAGGGTAATTGGGATGATCACTTGCCTTTTATTGAGTTTGCCTAAAATAATAGTAATAATTCTAGCGTTCAGATAATTCTATTTGATGCTCTTTATAGGAGGAGATTTATATCTCCTATTGGTTGGTTTGATGTAGGTGAAACTGCATTGATAGGTCCAGATTCAGTATTTGATGCGATGTAGAAAGTTCAAATAAATAGGGAGAGGCTCAAGGTAGCCCAAAGTCATCAGAAATCCTATGCTGATGTGAGAAGGAAAGATCTTGAGTTCGAAGTTGGCAACTTAGTTTATTTAAGAATCTCTCCCATAAAGGGAGTGAAGAGGTTTGGCAAGAAGGGGAAGCTCTATCCCCGATATGTTGGCCCTTACAGGTTCTTGAGCTACTTTAGAAAAGTAGATTACGAGCTTGAGTTGCCTACAGATTTGGCATCAGATCACCCAGTATTCCATGTGTCCTTGTTAAAGAAGTGTATTGGTGACCCCGTTGTGGTTGTTACTTTAGAAAGTACAGATGTTCAGGATAGTCTTTCTTATGAAGAAATCCCAATTGAAATCCTTTATCGTCAAATTCGTGGACTAAGGAGAAAAGAAGTTCCCTTGGTTAAAGTTCTTTGGCGGAATAAGTCCATTGAGGGAGCTACTTGGGAAGTAGAAGCATACATGCATACCAAGTACCCTCATCTCTTCTCCACAAACTCAGGCTTAGCTTAAGGTAATCGTTTTCCTTGGATTATCTCTTTTTTCATTCTCAGTTCTAGCTATATAATCATTTTTTGTCATTGCAAGCATTTATGAATCAGTTAGTCATGTATGATATCTCAGACTCAATTATGTAATCATGTTTTCAATTATACATATTCAGTATGTGAATTCAGTTCCCTCAGTATTCTCAGCTTAATTAGTCTTGTTCAAGGATGAATGTTCCCAAGGGGGAGATATTGTAATACCTCGTGTTAGTGTTAGCCCAGTTCAACTCATAGTGCATGCATAAGAGGCTTAAAACCTAAAATTTTAGACAAGTGTTGTGGACTCTGCCTTATTTTTGGCCTCTTAACTTTGATGATTTTTAAAGCAACCTTCCCAACCCCGAGATGATGGTTTCTAAGTTAATTCATGTTCAGGGGAGTAAGTAGCATATCTCGGGGATGTTTTTGATTTTTCAGATGAGGATTGAGGCACATTTGGACTTCAATTCCATAACCTCACCACGATTGTGGCACGTCGTGGTAGGTATAGATATGACATCATTGACACATCATGATGGGTATAGCAATAGCATCATTGGCACATCGCAGTGATGTCTTAATTGTCGTCCCAGTTATGAATTTAAATTTTAGAGGGGTAGTCTTGTATTTTCCCAGCATTCCAATTCGTAAAAACACAGGATTAAACCATTGATAGGTCATTATTTTCTGACATTCCAAAATTTTATTCTAAAATAAACCTTAAGATTTCCCCTAGTTCATCAAATTAAATCTCCTCCCCTTCAAGAAAACTCAAGAATTCAAGCTTCACCATCCAAGAACTTTCAAGAAAGTTGTTCTCTTTCAAGATTTAAGCATTAAAGGTATGTTAGATGTTCGTCCATGGGTCCTTTTCACCCATGGAGTCCAAGAATCCATTTTCAAGTTTAAAATTATGATCTTTACATGTTATTATAAATTATATCCATGAGCTTCCTTGAATTTTGATTTTATATCATGTTTACATGTGTTTTCATTGGAATTAACCCTTGACATGTTTAAAGGATGATATTTGCATGTTAAATCCATTTTCATATTTGAAATTTTGTTATGACCGCATGAATTAAATATTCCCATGCTTAAGCCCATGAATTCCAAGTGTTTGATGAAATGCCTAAATGATTGAGTTTGAACAATGACTACTTATTATGGTTTTCGAAGCTTTAGTGTGTCCTATTGTTATTGTTATCGAGTCCTGAGGGTTATGAATGCCCGAAAATTAGCTGATTTCCTAGTTTTATTATCTACAGAATGAATTTAGTTATACCATGATCAATATTATCCAGTCAGTTAGTAGGGTCAGTCGTGAGTTCAGTTAAGCCTAGTTCAGTCAAGTAATCAGTGTCTTTCAGTATGGAGTAAAGACTTAGCACCGAGTGAACGTTAGGATGGTATCTCTCCCATCAGTAAGCATAAGGCACTTGTCTCCCCCAAAAGTAGGCATGAGACGTTAGTAGTAGTCCCTAGGTTCTAGACCTATGGCACCACCGTAGACTTAGAGGGGTCCCCCATCAGTTAGGCATGACACCCTCATCCTTTGGGATATCAAATTAGTGAATCCACAAAACCAATGTTAGTACCCGTGGCACGGTTCTGACACCCTTCCAACTGGGTTACATGTTGGGCCCTGATGGTACATTAAGGCATGCCAGTTGTAGCTAGCTTCTACAATCTCCATTTAATATTCCGTACAAAGTTTAGTTTTAGGTTTTCTTGACCTTAGCATACTGTTATTAGTAATTCAGTATCAGTGTTTCAGTACTTCAGTTTATAGACTATTTCAGTATCATGTTATATGCTTGGTTATCATCCTCAGATTTTATAGGTTTCACGCATAATATGCATCAGTTATATCATGCGGTTCATTCAGTTAGTTATTATTCATGTACATGATCCCATGCATATCAACCTAACCCCATCTAGCTTACCAGTATGTTTAAAGTACTGATACTCATTTCATGTGCTATGATGAATCATATCATAGGTTTGGATGCTCAGGTTCCCAACTACAGTTAGACATTCCAGCATATCAGCAGCAAAAACAATGGTGAGTCCTAATATATTGGGGGACCAATTAAGTTATTTCAGTATTTTAGTTTAGTAGTCATATGGAGTTAGTTGGTCCCTGGCCCATCAACTCTTATTCAGTAAGTTTTAGAGGCTTTCGGACACTTCAGACAGTCAGCCATTTTGTCAGCTTTCAGGCAGTTGTTTTCGGACTTATAATTCAATAATTTCTTTGGTATTTAAAACCTTACGGTGCTTTCAATTATATTCCACATATGTTATTTGTTATCAATTTTATTCAGTGCTCATAGCAGGTACCAACTCATGGGTTAGCTTGTGGTCACTCATGACTGTAACCACCGTGTGGTGTCCAGGGTGTACTCCCGGGGCATTACAACTACACACCCATAAAAGAGTCTTTACTTGACATGACTTTACGGATACCCAATGACCATGCAACCTAGGGTTTTAATACTAAGCTTGTCATGACCCAAACCAGGGCCTGGCCGTGATGGGTATCTCAAGTCCACTGAGGACCGGAGACCACCCCCTTTGCCTAGTCAAACTGAACATAACACAACTAGCAACGGATGAATTCCCAATATATAACAAGATACCATTGAGTTCTGAACATATAACTAGATAGGTAACTCACAGATTTAGAAAGAAATCTAAGAATCGCAGAAACAATCCCAATCCATAGTAATCCACAAAGCCTCTAAAACTAAATGAATATCTACCAAAGTCAGGGCATGCCCCCAATGACAGCCAAAATAATACAATAAAAGTGGTCTAAGACATGAATGAGACAAGACTTTAAAATGATAGTCCTTCCAAAGAATGAAATCTCTCCACTTTAAAGATGAATGTTGATAACCCAAAATCCTATCACTATGCAGGAAAAGTAGAAGTGTCTCCGTTTCCTGCATTTCATAAGGATACAACATTCGAAAATAATTAGAGATGTGCTATAGAAATATAGAACTTACAATGCTTAAACTATCATGTACTTAAGGCTATTTTGTTGGATTTGATGTGATTTTGGAGTGTTTTGCAGGAAATTAGGTTTTGGATGCTAAATTTGAGAAAAAGATGAAAAGTGTTATTTTTGATCACTTACTTGATCATTATTGGATATTCTTGACATTTTTGGATTATATATGACCAAAGCATGTGATTGAATTTGAAGATTTGAAGGTTGGTTGCAAGTGCTAGAGTTGAAGATCCTAAGAGTTGATAGTGCTTCAGTAATTTGGCCATAACTTTTCACCCTAGTATCAGATTGAGGAAAAATTTGTATCGTTGGAGTTTTATTTTTAATGGTGGGGACTTTTGAACTTTCTAAGTAAACTTGAGGACTGTAAGTAGAACATATGGTATAAATGTAGGCAAAGCAATTACCAAAGGTTAAAATCCCAAGAGTTGAAGTGTAGGTATTAAACTTGCGGTCACTACCTGCACCCTCCTTGAAGGCCGTAGGAACTATCTGCACCCAAGGATAGTGAACAAGTGGCCGCCGATGGTGAGTTTTTTGGATCATTCTGAAATCATTTCCTAGGGTTTCCATGTATCCCATTTACACTCCTATGATGTTTTTAAGTCCTATCATGTATGGGTAATTAAGTTTTACTATTTTTGTTAGGATTTGAACCCTAGGGTTTCTAGTAATCTATAAATACTCTTTTAGGATTTCTTTAGTTTATTTATTGACATTATTCGGAAAAACACATTCACACATTGATTGATTGAGAAGGAGGCCCCTTTGGGGACATGTTCACAAACATCTTGTTATTCTTGGTTAGTTATTCAATTTAATACTTTGGGATTTCTTATCTTATTATTGTGAGATTGATTTTGTAATTTTGTCTATGGATTCCATGATTGATCTCATAACTATGAGCGGCTAATTTCCTTAGCTAGGGTTGTGGGAATCCTAGCGGATTAACAAAGTAGAGGAAGTGCCAATTTGTTCTAGATGAATATTCATGTGTGTATTGGATTTTCTTTATTCTTATTGATTTCTTAGCAGTGGCCAACATTAATATCCTACCTAGATTATTGTTGCTTACTCCAAAAGAGAAATAGTGACTAGGAAAAGAAGATCACAACAGTAATTTGAAAATTAACGATCAATCCACGTTACTAGGTATTATCTAAGTAAGATCATTAACTATTATCTAATAACTAGAGACGCGAAAGGAAAGTGTTAACTGGGATCCAAGATAAGGGTTGGTAAGGCGACATTCTGAGACTTAAAAGGTAAAGGGTGAAATCCATCTGCTCATCCAAAAGACTATTGATGGTACATAACTTATCAGAATCTGCATGCAAGGTATTAGAATTATTTGACAATACATGATAATTCCGCTGAGTTGAGAAGCCAGGGGGAATTCAATCCTAGTGTTCATTTTAGATTGTTTACAACCAAGATTAACCATTTCTTTTCCTTTTTCTATTTTACCAAATCCCTTTTTTAATTTCCCACAATACCTCGTAATTTCAATAAGTTCGAGAAGAATTTGAGGCCTATTACTTGTGGGATCAACCCCAACCTAATTGGGTTACTATATTTGATAGCGATTATTTTATCCTTCAATTGGAGGTGTACTTTGGGCGTTATCAAATTTTAGTACCGCTATTGGGGAATACGGTATTGGAGTTCTTGATTGAAGTTGTTGGAGTTATTGGGTTTTATTTTCTTATGTTTTATGACCTACTCTTCTTGAGATGATGACCTGGCTAGAGGAAGTATGGAGTGATGATGATTCTTTATTTATTGATCCTTGTCCTTTTGATATAATGCATTACTGCAGGAGCATGAAAAATGTATTGTGGAAACTTAATGAGAGCATATTTGACACCTTGGTGATCCTGGAAAAGGAATTCAACATTGTATTCAAAGGGTTATAGTTTTTGTTTGGATATCTACTACTTACCATTGGAGCTAGATGCAAAGGTTATTACGTGTAACACCCAACAAATTAGTTATGGGTGGTGTAAGACAAAGAATTCTAAAAATAATACTTGAGGAGTTAAAATTGGAAGAATGATAAATTGCTCATACTCTTGTGGATAATGTCACGCTTAAGGAGAGCATACTAGAGTTATGTGGGGATGTAAAGAAGATTGTAAATCATAAGTTGGGGCATATTGGACCTCATTATAAGAATTTTTACACATTATGTTTGGATAGTTAGATCTTGGTTAAGCCATCCAAGCCTAAACAAAAGTACAAGGAGGAGGAAACATATGTCTATATTCTTGAATTTGCTGAGCTAGAATCAAAGAACCACATTCCTCATGTAAAGGACAAGAAGTGCAACATGCCACATCAATTTCTTGGGTTATTTATTTTTATATCTCTGTCCTATGAGAATAATGGGAAATCAGAAAAATAATTAGGGGTGTAGGTTCATAAGTTTAAAGTGGAAAGAGAAATTTTAAGGACAACTCTTGGGCTACCTTGATGAAGTATGAGTAATTAAGGTAACCATGGGCTAGTTGGGAATGGATGAGTACCCAACCAAGCCCCATCATGCCGTGACATGAAATTAGATGCTGCTTGGGAGGCAACCCAAGGTATTTTGTTGTTTGTATCTGTATTGCATGATTGACATTTCATCTCTATACCAATGGTACCACAGGTGTGTTCCTAACTCTCTTATTTTATAAAGGTTTGATGCATTAAGGATAATGTATGATTTTATATTGGGGGTAAGGCTGCTTGTGGGTCTTGATTTTCTCTTGGGATTTTTTTTGTCATGCCTCTTTTCCCTGAAGTCTTGTTCCTAGTAGAGCCAATATGTTTAGGCGTATTGTGTTTTGTTTTGTGATGTTTTGTGGTTAATTAGGAGAAAAATTAGTATCTAATATAGTTGACAAATTTTTGTTGATTTTTATGATAAATGATAATACCTTTCCAATTGTCTATTTTTGAACTGTGTGATATATTTATGCGACTATTGTGAATTTTGTTATGGAATTAGGATTAGGGACATGATAATCACTTGCTAAGAAATTGCATGAACCAGATAGGTAGTAGCTGGTGAAAGTGACTCTGTGCTATGTGTGTGTGAGATACTACATAGTTCCCTTTATGCGTTGAATTCAGAACTTGCCTAGTTAGTCTTGCCTAGGTTGAAAGATAGTCGGTTAGGAAAAGATCATAGGCCGTTTTTAATTTGAGTCCACTTTTATCCTAAATGACCTTTCATGTGTAAATTGTATCCTTTGATCCCTTTTTTGAGCCTTGTAGCCTATTTTTCTTGTTTCATCTATTCACCTTTCCATTTGTGCTTTATTGAACCTGTTTTGGCCCTGGTCCTCCTTGTACATTATGCACCTAACTCAGACAAATTGTCTAAGTTGAGGGTGGCAATCATAGGGAAGCATAATGTATGGCGAGTATGAAGAAGGGTAAAATAAGAGAAAAAGAAAGAACGACTGGATGTGGTAAAAAAGAAAAGAAAAATTGTGAAAATTGTGAAAAAGAAATAATAAAGAGACCACACCCAACCTAAATGTGCAATAAAGAATAATAAAAAAAAGAAATAAGGGTAAAATAAAAAAAAATTAACTAATGAGTGAGACCCCATGGTTAGTGTTGTAACAAGGAGGCTTAGTCATTTGATATGTCCATATGTACCATACCAGCCCCCACACCAACATTATAAACCAAGAAAAATTCGATAGTGATCCTAACTTGACTGTCCGAAAGCTAAGGTAAAGAAAATAAGGGCAATCCTGTGGTATTTGAAATGCATTGATTGGAACTTATTTTGTGAGTGTGAGTGTCTCTTGACCGTCCCTGCATTAACATGCTTGATTTCATATATGAGTGAGTGGGACTTTTTAATATGAGGGCAGATGGGTTGTATTGCTAGCTGCTTACTTGTTTGGGTAGTGTAATTTGTACATATGGATGTTTTTTTGGTTGCTAATGTAATGCCATAGATTTATTCCTTTGTGTCAGATTGTTGTTCTTCATTAATACACATACTTAAGTTTTAAAGTATTAAACTTGGAGAGGGTAATGATCTTGAGCTTAAATTTTATGATTGACTAACATAGATATCTAAGGTTTCTCTTGGTTAAGCATTATTATATTATTTTGTTATGTTTTGTTGCCTAAGGAAATGCAATGTTATAAGTTGAAAGTATTGATGTGATATAGAAATATAGCACTTACGATGCTTAAAAATATGAGAATATGCATGTACTTAAGGGTAATTTTTAGATTTGATGTTTTTGGAGTGTTTTGCAGGAAATTAGGTTTTGGATGATAAGTTCTAGAAAAAGATAAAAAGTGATGTTTTTGCACTTACTTGATCATTATTGGGTATTCTTAACATTTTACGGATTATACGTGACCAAATAATATGATTAAAGTTGAATATTTGAAGCTTGGTTGCAAGTGCCAGAGTTGAAGATCCCGAGAGTTGACAGTGCTTCAGTATTTTGGCCATAACTTTTCACCCCGATATCAGATTGAGGTGAAATTGGTATCGTTGGACATTTAATTCATTTATCTATCTAATAGTGGGTACTTTTTCACTTTCTAAGTCAAATTTCAGACCACAAGTAGCACATACGGTCCACATATAGGCAAGCAAGTATAGAAGGTCAAAATCCTGAGAGCTAAAGTGCAGGAATTGGGCCTACGTTCACTACCTGCGCCCTCCCTGCAAGCTGTAGGTACTACCTGCACCCAAGTATAGGTCACAAGTGGCCATGGTAAGGGGTCACCGACGGTGATTTTCTGGATCATCTCGAAATCATTTCCAAGGGTTTCCATGTATCCCAATTACACTCCTATTATGTTTCTAAGTCCTATTATCTATGGGTAATTAAGTTTTCCTACTTTAGTTATGATTTGATCTATAGGGTTTCTTGTAATCTATAAATTTCATTTTAGTTTTTATTAGTTTATTCATTAACATTATTAAAAAAAACACATTCACATATTTATTAATTAAGAAGGAGGCCCCTTTGGGGCCAAGTTCACAAACATCATGTTGTTCTTGGTTTGTTATTCAATTAACATTTTGGGATTTCTTCTCTTATAATTTAGAGATGGATTTTGTAATTTTTTTCTATGGATTCCATAATTGATCTCATAACTATGAGTGGCTAATTTCCTTAGCTAGGGTTGTGGGAATGCTGGCAGATTAATGAAGTAGAGGAAGTGCCAAGTTGTTCTAGATAAAGATTCTTAGATGTGTTGGGTTTTCTTTGTTCTTATTGATTTATTAGCGGTGTCCAATATTAATATCCTACCTAGATTGTTCCTACTTACTCCAAAAGAGGAGTAGTGACTAAGAAAAGAAGATCACTACAGTAATTTGAAGATTAACAATCGATCCACACTACTAGGTATTATCTAAGAAAGATAGCTAACTATCATCTAATAACTAGAGACCCAAAAGGTAATAGTTCACTGGGATCTGGATAAGGTTTAGTAAGGCAACATCCTAAGACTCAAAAGGTAAAGGGTGAAATCCATCTGCTTATCCAAAAGACTATTGATGGTGCATAACTTTTCATATTGTACATGTAAGGTAATAGAATAGTTCAACAGTGCATAATAAGTCTACTGAGTTAAGAATCCAAGGGGAACACAAGCCTAATGTTCATCTTAGATTGTTTATAACCAAGAGCAACTAATTCTTTTCCTTTTTCTATTTCAACAAATCCCCCATTTTCTTTCCCACACTGCCTAGTAATTTCAATAAGTTCTAGAAGGATTTCTTGCCTTTTCCCTATGGGATCGACCCCAACCTTTGTTGGGTTACTATATTTTACAGCGTTCGCTTTATCTTTCAATTGGAGGTCTACTTTAGGAATTATAAATTAGCGGGGTGAGCGCTAGGATGTAACTCAGTAAATGGGTAAAGTAATGCCACGATCAAAAGTTCAAAACCATTCAAAACCAATGCCCATAATAAAATGCACGTACATGCATAAATATATCATGTTGGGATAGGAAACAAGGGTTAGAATAAAAGTAAAACATTAACTTATGCTGTGTAGCTTAACCATCATAATAGTACCTACGGGCTATGTATGTTCCATCTTTCACCCCTTGGTTGAGCCCCAGTGCATGTAGCCGTACGAACCGGCCAATAATCATAAGCATACATGCATAGGGGACTTAAATCTCCCAGTCATATATCAAGGATGACTCGAACACCCAATTATTTAGACGCCCATGCCAGAAAATGTGGTTTCCAGTACTAGTCCTCTCTGGACCTCCGCTTTCACGGTGAACTACAGAACCCTCTTTAAGCCCAATGAAAATATTTAGCACATAACCCAATCATTTAATCAAGGATTCCTTCATTATGAAAATATCAAGTGGTATCGTTATACTGACTATAGCTTGCAAGCAAATGTCATCATGCCAAATGAAATAGCCAATGGTACTCTAGCCCACTAACCAATATGACTTCGACCCATTAGCCAACTAAGACTCTAACCCATCAACCAATAGGACTTTGAAATATTTAGTCATATGGGACAAACCCGTTTAGTCATCTGGACTCCAAGGTTCCATCTCAAAATAATCCATGGCCATAAAGGCCTTTCAAACCATTCATGTTTCATTATCCTTTTTATATAATTGTTATAATTCTAGAGTAGTTCAATGTGTATATACACATATTCTAAACAAATTTCACCAGATTGAGTATCTTGAAGGGATCGACATATCAGGTACTGATCTTTCCCTTCTTGTCGAATCTCTTCACTCTCTTCAAGGGAGAGATCTCTAGATAGGCATGATCACCAATATCAAACTCGATTTCTTTTCTACGAACATCTGTATAAGACTTCTAACGGCATTGAGCAGCCCAGAGTCTTTCTCTGATTAACTGGAATTTTTCTAATACATCGAATACTAAGTCAGGACCTATGACTGAGGCCTGACTAACTTCAAACCAACCAATTGAAGATCTACATCTCCGACCTTAGAGAGCTATGAATGGAGCTATCCGAAGACTTGAATGATAGTTGTTGTTGTATGCAAACTAAATCAAAGTCAAGTGGTCATCCCAAATTCCCTTGAAATCAATTGCACACGCCCTTAGCATATCTTCTAAAATCTGAATGGTTCTATTTGCTTGACCATCTGTCTGAGGATAGAAGGTTGTAGTAAGATAAACTTTGGTATCGAGACCCTATTGGACTGATTTTTATAAATGAGAGGTGAACTGGGTACCTCTGTCTGAGATAATGGACAACGAAACACCGTGCAATCTTACCAACTCCTTGATATATAGTATAGCATAATCCGCGGCTGAATAAGAGGTATGAACTGGAAGGAAATGAAATGATTTGGTCATTCTGTCTTCAATGACCCAGACTGAACCTGCTGATGATGAGTTCGAGGCAAACCCATCACAAAATCCATGTTCATGACTTCCCACTTCTAATTGGGAATACTAAACTCCTACATAAACCCACTAGCCTTCTGATGCTCTATCTTAACTTGATGACATGTAGAGCACTTAGCCACGAACTCTGCAATGTCTCTCTTTATCCCACTCGACTAATAGATTTCCCGCAAGTTGTGGTACATCTTTGTGGCCCCTAGATAAATAGAGTAGCACGCACCATGCGCTTCTACAAAAATTTACTGCCTTAAGTCATCTACACTTAGAACACAGAGATGACCCTGACAATGCAAGACACCATCTCCCCCTTGGAAGAAAACCTCTACTTTCTAATCCTAAACTAACTCTTTTACCTTAACAAGGCTGGGATGTCTATCTTTCTTTTCTTTTACCAACTAGAGATGAGTCAAAACTACTCTAAACACATACACCACCCTCTGAAGAATTCACTAAGCAAATGCCTAGTTTGGAAATATAACACCCCACATCTTTCTAAGCTAGGAAGTAAATAAGTATTCCTACGTATGAAATCTCCTATCTTGTGATTTTGGTGTTCGATTGTGCAAGGGTCATCTTTGAACGAGTATAACTCGATGTTATTGTGGTATTTTGGCTGATTTAGACCCACCAAATTGTAGAGAATCAAATTAGCTTTCCAACAATACTAATTTTGCCTTAATCTAATACCCAAGCAAAATGTTATGCCCATTTTTATGAGAGACAGTAAGGATAGGCGATTGGTAAGGCACCGCCCAACCAAACATAGTCTATTGGTTAGGCGCCGCCCAACCTAGCTTAGGCAATCACTTGGGTGCCGCCTAAGTTAGGTCTTGGTGCCAAAAACACTCTGTTTTGAGTTATTTTAAGGGTAATTAAGTCTTTTAACACTCCTTACACATCCCTAAACTTAACCCTATGAAATATATAGCTTCTAAACATATTACAACCGTATTATCATCTCAAAGCTCATCATCCAAGAGCACTAAAAGAGAAAAACAACTAGGGCTGCGTAACTAAGCTTGAAGATCTGATTTCAAGGAAATTCCTTCGTCAATCATCAAGAATCTTCCTTCTAAGGTATGTGTGAGTTGATTCATGGACTCCTTTTGTCTATGAAGCTCAAGAACTATCTTCTAAATTTTGTATTATGATGTTTATATTATTGGTGGTTGATGTTCATATGGTTGGAGTTTGATGATGTTTAAGATGGGATCTTTGTATGTTTATTGTGAGGATATGGTGGTATTTAACGTATAAATATGTGAAATTGGTGGTTGAATATTTGTAATCTTGATGAATCCACCTATGCCTAAAATGTACATGTAAGGTGTTTGTGAAAATACATAAGGGAATAGAAATCATACTTTTATGACATAATAAGTCCTAAATGACTATTCCATGTTCTAAGTTTATATTCAACGTGATCCCCATGCTATTGTCTTAAATTGAAGAAGTTGAGATGATCATGATATTGTTGCGATATGGAATGACCATGTTATTGAAGCCATGCAAGTATATACATGTTGTGTGCATTCCCGATCATGTGATAGTTTGTTGAGAATCATTCTTATTATGAAAGCCTTACTTATGATATTGTGAATTGTGGACTCAAATCTTGTGATCAAGTCATGTCATGTATGTCAGTTTCCTCCTATCGAGTCCTAGGGGTACTTGTACCCGAAAACAATAGTTGTGTGCCTAGAGCCATGTCATGTTTCACGATATCCGAACTCAAGCTATGATTCCATAGACTTCAGTCAGTCATGTGACTCAGGAAAACCTTATGATCTTAGTCAGTTGTCAGATATTAGTAACATTCCACCAGTCAACAGAATTCAGTAAGATTAAGTCATGCATAGTCAGTTATTCATGTCCAGTCCCTCTAGATGGGAGTAGAGGTTAGCACCGAGTGACCCAAGGATGGGAACTCACCCGCCAGTTTAGGGTGTGATTCTTAGTAGTCATCCTTGTGTTCTAGAACTACGTAGCCAGCGTAGGTTGAGACATATCAACCCATTATATTAGGGTTGATGAGGGGTCTAAACCCGTCAGTTTAGGGTTCCCACCATTCTCATTGAGTACCCACCAGATAAGGGTTACTCACAGGCTGTCCTTACTCGTGGCACGATATTGACGCCCCTTCAGTCGAGGCAGAGATTGGACCCCAGCTTAGCCCTAACAGCATACATGGGGCATGTTGGTTAAACACTTCTTCCCACAGTTTTAGTATCAGTCTCAATAAAAGAACTCAAGGCGTTCTTCAAATTTCAGTATATGCAGGACTGTCAGATACAGTCGTCCATGTTATAAGTTTCAATATCAGTCTCAATAAAATAACTCAGGGTGTTCTTCAGATTTCAATATATACAGGACTGTCAGATACAGTCATCCATGTTATCAGTTTCAGTATCAATCTCAATAAAAGAACTCAGGGTGTTCTTTAGATTTCAGTATATACAGGACTGTCAGATACAGTCATCCATGTTATCAGTTTCAGTATCAGTCTCAATAAAAGAACTCAGGGCGTTCTTCAGATTTTAGTATATACAGGACTGTCAGATACAGTCGTTCATGTTATTAATTTCAGTATCAGTCATGATAGTTATCAGTAAACCATGTATTAGCTTACAGGTCATGCTATCACGTATTCACGGTCCCAGTTTCTATATATGTGTGTTTAGAGTCCCACGTTCATATTAGTCAGTCAGTGTTGTTCATGCATAAAACCCTTTATGTTTAGCCTACCGTTCTCGTATACTCAGTGCTCCAGTTGTACTGACGCATTTATGCTATGGTGCTTTCTTTTCATGTTACACTATAGGTTCCGAGACACGAGCTCCATCCCAGCAGTAGTGGTAGCATTCCAATCGCAGAGACATAGTGAGTCCTCATTGATTCGAGGACAATATGATTTGATACATTTATTTATTTCTTCAGTTCAGTTTTATGGAGTTAGTTAGAGACATGTTCCTTCAACTCCTTATTCAGATAGTTTAGAGGCTTTCAGATTTACATTTAGATTTACGTTCAGACTTAGCTTTTAGATTGAGTTGTTTTGGGTATTTTCACCCACATGATTTTATCCAGTTGAACCTTATGGCCTTACAGTTCTATGTATTCTGCATTATTATATCATGATTTGCAGTATACAGGTACAGATATCAGTCATGGGTTAGCTTGTGGTCCCTCGGGGTTATGAACACCGTGTAGCATTCTGGTTTAGTGAATCAGGGTGTTACAGGCAAGCTGATGGACTTCTTGAGATAAATTCTTCTTACTATCATCCACATGAGAAACACTACCCATGGATAGCATACTAAGAGCATCGGTCACTACATTGGCCTTTCTCGGATGATAGAGGACACACATGTCGTAGTCTTTTAAGAGCTCTAACCACCTTCTCTGATGAAGATTGAGATCTTTTTGAGAAAATACATACTAAAGTCTTTTGTGATCTGCGAAAACATATAAATAAACTCCATAGAGATAATGCATCCAAATCTTCAAGGCAAAGACTACGGCTGCTAACTCAAGGTCATAAGTAGGATAATTTCTCTCATGGGGTTTAAGTTATCTGGAGGCATAGGCTATGACCTTACCATGCTGCATGAGGACACAACCCAAACCTACTCTGTATTCATCACAATACACCACGAACCTATCTAAACTATCTAGAAGAGCTAAGACTGGGGTTGAGGTAAGTCGAGTCTTCAACTCCTGAAAACTCTTCTCGCAAGGGTCTGACCACTGAAACTTGACTTTTTTTTGAGTAAATATGGACCTAAGGGATGCAATAGATGAAAATCCTTTAACAAACCATCTGTAATAACCAACTAAACGAAAGAAACTCCTGATATCTAATGGAGAGATAGGTACTCTAATACCATCACTGTAAATAATATGACCAAGGAAAGCTACTGACCTTAACCAAAATTTGCACTTACTAAATTTGGCAAATAGATGCTGATCTCAGAGAGTCTGAAGTACTATTCTAAGATGGTCTGCATGATTGCGCTCAGTGCGGGAATAGACTAGAATATAATCTACGAAGACTATGATGAACATGTCCAAGTACTGCTTGAACACGTGGTTCATCAAGTCCATGAAAGCTGTTGGGGCATTGGTAAGACCAAATGATATGACTAAGAATTCAAAGTGACCACACAGAGTACGGAAAACTATTTTTGGAATATCACTCTCTCTAACTCTAAGCTGATGATAGCCGAATCTGAGGTCTATCTTAGAGAAATAGTTGGCACCCTGAAGTTGGTCAAACAAGTCATCGATTCTGGGAAGAGGATACTTGTTCTTGATCATGACCTTATTTAGTTTACGGTAATCAATGCACATTCTATGGGAACCTTTCTTCTTGTGTACAAATAAGATGGTGTGGCCCATGGGAAAATGTTGAGTATGATGAATCCCTTATCTAAGAGATTCTTCAACTATTATTTCAATTCTCTGAGTTTTTTTGGTGCCATTCTGTATGGCAGAATACAGATAGGCTGAGTATTTGGGAGAAAGTCAATGCCAAAGTCTATTTCCCTTTCGGGAGAAATTCTTGGAAGATCTTCAGGAAAGACATCTGAATATTCATTCACTACTGGGACTAATTGAAGGCTGGGAGTTTCAGAACTAGTGTCCTTAACTCTAACAAAAAGATAGACACATCCTTTAAATATTTTTTACCTTGCTCGAAGGTAGGAAACAAGCTGATGCCTAAAAGCGAATACACTACCCTTTCACTCAAGAGCGAGTTCATTTGGAAACTGAAATTAGACTAGTCTATTTCTGCAGTCGACTGTGGCATAGCAGGAATGAAGTCAATCTATGCCAAAAATGACATCAAAATTAGTCATCTCTAATTCGAGTAAGTCTACAGAAGTGACTTTCTAAAACATCATAACTAGCAATTCCTGTATACCTAGTGGGCTATAATGGTTTTACCTACTAGGGTAGAGACTGAGAAGGCCTCTACTAGAATTTAGAGACTGATTCTAAAATCAACTGCTATATAGGGAGTAATGAAAAATAGAAGCACCTGGATCTAGCAAAGCGTAAACATGCACATGAAAGATCTATAACATACTAGTAACTACATCTGGAGAATTTTCCTAATCTTGTCGGGTCTGAAGAGCATATAGTCTATTTGGGCGTTGCCTCCTAGTAGCACTGGTGGTGGCACCCTACTGATTCAAGCAACCAGACTTAGCTAAGGAGTGAATATGACTCTGATAACCTGACTGAGGGAAATCTCTAACTATATGGCCTATCTTGCCACAACTAAAACTGACATCGCTGCTAGCTCTACAAGCACCCTTGTGGTTCTTACCATAAGTCTGACAAAGGGGATTAGTTCGGGTATTTTTGACACTGCCCTGAGACTTAGAGCCTGGCACTCTATCTCTAAACTTAGGAGTTGGAGCACTGGCTAAAGAAGGATCTGGAACTAATGACTTAGGAAAAAACTAAGAACGGTTTCGCCTTTCTGATTTAGGCTGAATAAAATTGAAGTTACCTGTCCTAACTTTCTTATTCTGTTTTTCCTTCTACTTAATCTTCTGCTCCTCTATCTACTGAGCATGGTTCATAAGTCTGGCTAAAGTCATGTCACTATTTAGCATGGCAGATCTGCACTCATTAACCACACTATCATTTACCCCTGAAGCAAACTTACTCAACTTAGCTCTACCATCTGCAACCACATGAGGGGCATATCTGGATAATTGAAGAAACTTTAGAGAATACTCTTTCACCATCATATTGCCCTGCCTGAGGTTTATGAATTCTAGTACCTTAGCCTCTCTAAGCTCTTGGGGAAAGAATATATCTAAGAATGCAGTGACAAACTCTTCCCACTCTATAGGACCTGCATCATCTGACCTTTTTGACTTCTACTATTTGAACCAAGTATGAGCCAGTTCCTGCAACTGGTATGCGGCTAACTCAACAGTAATCACCCCCATAATGTCTGTCACTTTTTTAACTTAATTAATCAATTCCTAAGGGTCTTCATCTACTTTACACCTATGGATGAAGGAGGATTCATTTGGGTAAAGTCCCGAGTCCTAGCTGCAGCTGAGTTGGCCACTGGGTTAGCTGGAATGACACCTGGTCGCTCATTATGGGCAGCTACTGACTGAGCAAGGGTGGTAAATCCAGTCCTAAACTCTGCATGAGAAACATGATCTCCCAAAAGTTCTTCAGGCTAAGGGGCTGATTGATTTTTCCTCTTAGGACGCACATTCTGAAATAAAGAAAAGATGCGGATTAGACTGAGAGATTGACTTATGATTATGCTCACTGGCACGACATGAATACTGAAAGAAGGGAAACTATTCTAAAATATCTCATAGCCTCTTACACAGAAATGTGGCACATAACACACCCATGTACAAGACTCTACTAGATGCGGCTTTCAGACTTTCTATGACTCTATTGAACCTTAGTCTCTAACACCAAGTGTGTCACACCCTAATTTGCTGAACAGGGAATGCTACACAGTGCTCATGACCCAGAAAGTCCAGAAGCTAACCCATGACTAATATATGTACCTGTATACTACATAAAATACTGAATAATATGGAAACAAGCACTGAAAGGCCATAAGGTTCAATACTGAACATAACATGGATGAGATAACATCTATGGGTAATACAATACCCAAAAAAAAATTGTAAACATTGAAGTCTAAAACACAATAGTCTGCATCAAGTCTGAAAGCCTCTACTGTCTGACTAATATGAATAAGGAGCTGATGGGACATGTCCCTAACTAAATCAACTAATAACTAATCAATGAAATAGTGGAGAAATAATCATGTCCTCAAAGGATGAGGACTCACTTCTATTCTAACTGCTGAGACTGGAATCTACTGCTGATCTGGAACTCATGACTATGAACCTATGGTGTAACATAAAAAGAAAGCACCATAGCACAAATGCATCAATACAATGGAATGTACTGAGCATACATGTGAGGTAGTCTAATGCAAGGGTTAACATGCATGAATAATGCTAGCTGACTATCTAACATAAATGTGAGAATGCATACATAAATACGTAACTGTAACTAACATTATGATATCATGATTACTGAATCTGAAGACTGACGACATGACAAACTAATAACTGATATAACTAATAGCATAAATAGCTATATCTGAATATAACTGATAACATAGGAGACTGAATCTAACAGTTCTGAATCTAATAGAACTATCTGAGTTCCTTACTGTATCTAAGTTGACTGTATCTAACATTCTTAAATTTGAAGAACTATCTGAGTTCTTTTACTGAGACTATTACTAAAATTGTGGGACGTAGTATTTAACTGACATGCCCCTGATACACCATTATGGCAAGATTAGGGTCCAATCAGTAACTCCAATTGGAAGGGTGTCAATACTGCACCACTGGTAAGGAAAAGCTGCAAGCGACCCTTATCTGATAGTGTCCCCAAAAGAGAATGGTGGGGCACTTATCTGACAGTGCTTATCCACCTCATCAACCCTCATCTGACAATGTTGATGTCTAAATCTATGTTGGATACATAGTTTTGGAACGCAAGGAGGACTTCTATGGGTCACACCCTCATCTGATAGTGTGTGTCCCCATCCTTGGGTTCACTCGGTGGTAATTCCTACTCCCGTCTGAATAGAAACTGAACATGATTTACTGAATTGAACATGAGCTGAGTTACTAAGTTCCGTTAACCGATGGAATACTACTGATATCTTATAACTGACTGAGTCATAAGATCATGGAGATTTTTCCTGAGTCATAAGACTATCTGAAGTCTAAGGATTTATAGCTTGACTGAGAGTATCGTAAAAGCATGACATGGCTTTAGGTACACAGCTAATGTTTCGGGTACAAGTACCCCCAGGACTCGATGAAAGGAAACTTACACAGCATGACTTACTTGAATACCTAATAATTATCATAATACATTTAATGAAGCATTTCATCAAACAAGTGATAGGCATAAGCTTGTACGTACATGGGGATTTCATGATATCATGCTAATTAGACACTTTCCCTTTATCTAGGCATTCAACCAAACACATAGTAGGCATAGAATGTGTAAACAACATCATACAACAATTAACTGTCGTGATTCATTTCTAATTTAATCATTCAAGGGTTTAGTCCTAAGGTTTTATGAATCTATACCGATAAAAATCAACCCATATGGAATTTAACACTCATTCATGGAATACAAATTCAATTACTCATTATCAGCTTGAACAAAAGCAGCCCAATCATGAAATTCATAAGAAAATTTGTAACTGAATTTAGAAAAGAGATTCTTGGGCTTCATGGACGAAAGGAGTCCATGAATGAACACTATGTATACCTTAGCTTGTAATTTTGTGAATATTGATGGTGAAACCTTCTTGAATTTGAATCCCCTATAGAAACCCTTGCTTGTCCTTGGGAGAAACTTGAGAGAAAGTAGTATATTTTGGGTTAAGAATAGCTAAATCACGTGTTATTGGGTTTAAATAGGGGTAGGAAATTGACCCTTTTAACCTTGGATGCATCATTTTATTTTAGTAAAATTTTCCCAAACTGGGCCCCTAGCACAACGCGGTGTTATCGCAACGTGTCACTGGAAATTGACAATTGGGAAATTGAGGGATGGCACAATGCGGAGCCATCACATTACCCCTTCCTTCATGACCTAGAACTTTGACGTGAAGCAAGGAAATTGCACTGAGACACTAGAAAAAGGACAATTATGAATTTTAGTACTGGCGTGATGCGCCATAATTGCGAATACCTACTGGAAATTGCCAAATTCCATTTCCTCTTGTGGCGCAGCGCGCCACTGACTAATATGACGCTGTTTTATGATGGGAACTTGAAATAGTCATAACTTCTTACCCGGTTATCTAATTTAAGCGAATCATATATCGATGGAAAGCTTATTGAATTTTTCACCTGACAAAAAGTGAAAATCTTAAAAATTCCTCATGGAATAATTATCATTCACTTTAGAATCTAATACTAGGTATTCTTGGGATGAAATTTGCTAGAAATTTTTTGGGGTATTACATTCCATGTCACGGATAATGATACAGCTGGCCAAGAATTTATATAACCCTTTTTCCAATGTATGGTTGCCTGATCAATCTAGCAGGTCATGTAATCTACACGATGGGACTCCACTAGGCCCAAATATGATACCTCTCCTCATATCTACTCCTAAAGCTCAAATGTACTCTTCTTGGGGCCTCTACAAACCTTGGTGAACCAATCTCAAAAATCATCCCAGTATCACCTTCTCCTCTACAGTTATTACTTTTTGAGCTACTGTGTGCTATAGAACTACCTGTATCAGGGGAACTGTTACTCAAGGAGTTGTGATTATAGGCTACACTTCTAAATCAATATCATCCTAGGATCCTATCACAGCCTCATCCGTCAGTGGATCTCTTTGGACTAGGTTACCCCCTGGACTACCTAAGCTCTAATTTTGGCCTCTAAAAATTTTGAGTTTTCTTTTCACTGCTCAAATATTATGGGTCATAAGAACCAAACTATAGCCTGACCAATAAGGTTTGAGTATGTTTCTACCCTGACCTTGACTCGTACCTCATGATTCATGAAGACTAAGTAAGAGTTATGATGTGCCAGTTGTAGGGTAACCAGTGTGTTACCCAAAGTCCCTATCCTGAGTATGATTCTGACTATATGAGTCGTATAGACTCCTTCTAAGTCTTAGTGTGCCTTTTGTATCCAAAAAAGTGTAGGGGCCTTTTTTCTTATGTCCTGACTACAACTTAGACCCTACTAGTCGTGGGATCATAACACAAGTCATGAGGTAACCCGTAATCACTAGCCATAATTTTTCGTGTTTTTATTAAGGGCACATTGGATATTTCCCTATTTCCCCACTTAAGACCCATGACTTAAAAACATATTAGGGACTCAATTTTCAATAATTTAGAAATCAAAATATGTACTCTCTTCTTTCTCAAATCCCTATGTCAAGAACACTATGGTTTTGATGAGTTTGGCAATTAGGGCTTTCAAAGGGTAGTTTCTCTTAATAATTGTGATACTCTTAAGCATGTATCTCTTCCCCAGTATCTATTTTTATTAAGTCATATGTTTTAAATTATTATTCATGTGATTTAGTGTTGGTTTCAGAATATGGGTTGTGGGTTTTGAATGATTATTTTTGTAAATAATGTTCCCATAGTTTGTATGAAATGGTTCATACTTTATTATTGATTTTGAACTTGTGGGGTGCTTGGGCATGGTGAATAGACTAGGGGTCACGGATTTCCCCAAATTGATAATTTCAAATAATAGGAATTGGTATAACCTCAGCCTAATCTGGTGAAATTTGTTTTGAATATGAGTATATACACATTGAACTACTCTAGAATTATAACAATTATATAAAAAGGATAATGAAACATGAATGGTTTGAAAGGCCTTTATGGCCATGGATTATTTTGAGATGGAACCTTGGAGTCCAGATGACTAAACGGGTTTGTCCCATATGACTAAATATTTCAAAGTCCTATTGGTTGATGGGTTAGAGTCTTAGTTGGCTAATGGGTCGAAGTCATATTGGTTAGTGGGCTAGAGTACCATTGGCTATTTCATTTGGCATGATGACATTTGCTTGCAAGCTATAGTCAGTATAACGATACCACTTGATATTTTCATAACGAAGGAATCCTTGATTAAATGATTGGGTTATGTGCTAAATATTTTCATTGGGCTTAAAGAGGGTTCTGTAGTTCACCGTGAAAGCGGAGGTCCAGAGAGGACTAGTACTGGAAACCACATTTTCTGGCATGGGCGTCTAAATAATTGGGTGTTCGAGTCATCCTTGATATATGACTGGGAGATTTAAGTCCCCTATGCATGTATGCTTATGATTATTGGCCGGTTCGTACGGCTACATGCACTGGGGCTCAACCAAGGGGTGAAAGATGGAACATACATAGCCCGTAGGTACTATTATGATGGTTAAGCTACACAGCATAAGTTAATGTTTTACTTTTATTCTAACCCTTGTTTCCTATCCCAACATGATATATTTATGCATGTACGTGCATTTTATTATGGGCATTGGTTTTGAATGGTTTTGAACTTTTGATCGTGGCATTACTTTACCCATTTACTGAGTAACATCCTAGCGCTCACCCCGCTAATTTATAATTCCTAAAGTAGACCTCCAATTGAAAGATAAAGCGAACGCTGTAAAATATAGTAACCCAACAAAGGTTGGGGTCGATCCCATAGGGAAAAGGCAAGAAATCCTTCTAGAACTTATTGAAATTACTAGGCAGTGTGGGAAAGAAAATGGGGGATTTGTTGAAATAGAAAAAGGAAAAGAATTAGTTGCTCTTGGTTATAAACAATCTAAGATGAACATTAGGCTTGTGTTCCCCTTGGATTCTTAACTCAGTAGACTTATTATGCACTGTTGAACTATTCTATTACCTTACATGTAGAATATGAAAAGTTATGCACCATCAACAGTCTTTTGGATAAGCAGATGGATTTCACCCTTTACCTTTTGAGTCTTAGGATGTTGCCTTACTAAACTTTATCCAGATCCCAGTGAACTATTACCTTTTGGGTCTCTAGTTATTAGATGATAGTTAGCTATCTTTCTTATATAATACCTAGTAGTGTGGATCGATTGTTAATCTTCAAATTACTGTGGTGATCTTCTTTTCTTAGTCACTACTCCTCTTTTGGAGTAAGTAGGAACAATCTAGGTAGGATATTAATATTGGACACCGCTAATAAATCAATAAGAACAAAGAAAACCCAACACATCTAAGAATCTTTATCTAGAACAACTTGGCACTTCCTCTACTTCATTAATCTGCCAGCATTCCCACAACCCTAGCTAAGGAAATTAGCCACTCATAGTTATGAGATCAATTATGGAATACATAGAAAAAAATTACAAAATCCATCTCTAAATTATAAGAGAAGAAATCCCAAAATGTTAATTGAATAACAAACCAAGAACAACATGATGTTTGTGAACTTGGCCCCAAAGGGGCCTCCTTCTTAATTAATAAATATGTGAATGTGTTTTTTTTAATAATGTTAATGAATAAACTAATAAAAACTAAAATGAAATTTATAGATTACAAGAAACCCTATAGATCAAATCATAACTAAAGTAGGAAAACTTAATTACCCATAGATAATAGGACTTAGAAACATAATAGGAGTGTAATTGGGATACATGGAAACCCTTGGAAATGATTTCGAGATGATCCAGAAAATCACCGTCGGTGACCCCTTACCATGGCCACTTGTGACCTATACTTGGGTGCAGGTAGTACCTACAGCTTGCAGGGAGGGCGCAGGTAGTGAACGTAGGCCCAATTCCTGCACTTTAGCTCTCAGGATTTTGACCTTCTATACTTGCTTGCCTATATGTGGACCGTATGTGCTACTTGTGGTCTGAAATTTGACTTAGAAAGTGAAAAAGTACCCACTATTAGATAGATAAATGAATTAAATGTCCAACGATACCAATTTCACCTCAATCTGATATCGGGGTGAAAAGTTATGGCCAAAATACTGAAGCACTGTCAACTCTCGGGATCTTCAACTCTGGCACTTGCAACCAAGCTTCAAATATTCAACTTTAATCATATTATTTGGTCACGTATAATCCGTAAAATGTTAAGAATACCCAATAATGATCAAGTAAGTGCAAAAACATCACTTTTTATCTTTTTCTAGAACTTATCATCCAAAACCTAATTTCCTGCAAAACACTCCAAAAACATCAAATCTAAAAATTACCCTTAAGTACATGCATATTCTCATATTTTTAAGCATCGTAAGTGCTATATTTCTATATCACATCAATACTTTCAACTTATAACATTGCATTTCCTTAGGCAACAAAACATAACAAAATAATATAATAATGCTTAACCAAGAGAAACCTTAGATATCTATGTCAGTCAATCATAAAATTTAAGCTCAAGATCATTACCCTCTCCAAGTTTAATACTTTAAAACTTAAGTATGTGTATTAATGAAGAACAACAATCTGACACAAAGGAATAAATCTATGGCATTACATTAGCAACCAAAAAAACATCCATATGTACAAATTACACTACCCAAATAAGTAAGCAGCTAGCAATACAACCCATCTGCCCTCATATTAAAAAGTCCCACTCACTCATATATGAAATCAAGCATGTTAATGCAGGGACGGTCAAGAGACACTCACACTCACAAAATAAGTTCCAATCAATGCATTTCAAATACCACAGGATTGCCCTTATTTTCTTTACCTTAGCTTTCGGACAGTCAAGTTAGGATCACTATAGAATTTTTCTTGGTTTATAATGTTGGTGTGGGGGATGGTATGGTACATATGGACATATCAAATGACTAAGCCTCCTTGTTACAACACTAACCATGGGGTCTCACTCATCAGTTAATTTTTTTTTATTTTACCCTTATTTCTTTTTTTTATTATTCTTTATTGCACATTTAGGTTGGGTGTGGTCTCTTTATTATTTCTTTTTCACAATTTTCACAATTTTTCTTTTCTTTTTTACCACATCCAGTCGTTCTTTCTTTTTCTCTTATTTTACCCTTCTTCATACTCACCATACATTATGCTTCCCTATGATTGCCACCCTCAACTTAGACAATTTGTCTGAGTTAGGTGCATAATGTACAAGGAGGACCAGGGCCAAAACAGGTTCAATAAAGCACAAATGGAAAGGTGAATAGATGAAACAAGAAAAATAGGCTACAAGGCTCAAAAAAGGGATCAAAGGATACAATTTACACATGAAAGGTCATTTAGGATAAAAGTGGACTCAAATCAAAAACGGCCTATGATCTTTTCCTAACCGACTATCTTTCAACCTAGGCAAGACTAACTAGGCAAGTTCTAAATTCAACGCATAAAGGGAACTATGTAGTATCTCACACACACATAGCACAGAGTCACTTTCACCAGCTACTACCTATCTGGTTCATGCAATTTCTTAGCAAGTGATTATCATGTTCCTAATCCTAATGCCATAACAAAATTCACAATAGTCGCATAAATATATCACACAGTTCAAAAATAGACAATTGGAGAGGTATTATCATTTATCATAAAAATCAACAAAAATTTGTCAACTATATTAGATACTAATTTTTCTCCTAATTAACCACAAAACATCACAAAACAAAACACAATACGCCTAAACATGTTGGCTCTACTAGGAACAAGACTTCAGGGAAAAGAGGCATGACAAAAAAAATCCCAAGAGAAAATCAAGACCCACAAGCAGCCTTACCCCCAATATAAAATCATACATTATCCTTAATGCATCAAACCTTTATAAAATAAGAGAGTTAGGAACACACCTGTGGTACCATTGGTATAGAGATGAAATGTCAATCATGCAATACAGATACAAACAACAAAATACCTTGGGTTGCCTCTTAAGCAGCATCTAATTTCATGTCACGGCATGATGGGTCTTGGTTGGGTACTCATCCATTCCCAACTAGCCCATGGTTACCTTAATTACTCATACTTCATCAAGGTAGCCCAAGAGTTGTCCTTAAAATTTCTCTTTCCACTTTAAACTTATGAACCTACACCCCTAATTATTTTTCTGATTTCCCATTATTCTCATAGGACAGAGATATAAAAATAAATAACCCAAGAAATTGATGTGGCATGTTGCACTTCTTGTCCTTTACATGAGGAATGTGGTTCTTTGATTCTAGCTCAGCAAATTCAAGAATATAGACATATGTTTCCTCCTTCTTGTACTTTTGTTTAGGCTTGGATGGCTTAACCAAGATCTAACTATCCAAACATAATGTGTAAAAATTCTTATAATGAGGTCCAATATGCCCCAACTTATGATTTACAATCTTCTTTACATCCCCACATAACTCTAGTATGCTCTCCTTAAGCGTGACACTATCCACAAGAGTATGAGCAATTTATCATTCCTCCAATTTTAACTCCTCAAGTATTATTTTTAGAATTCTTTGTCTTACACCACCCATAACTAATTTGTTGGGTGTTACACGTAATAACCTTTGCATCTAGCTCCAATAGTAAGTAGTAGATATCCAAACAAAAACTATAACCCTTTGAATACAATATTGAATTCCTTTTTCCAGGATCACCAAGGTGTCAAATATGCTCTCATTAAGTTTCCACAATACATTTTTCATGCTCCTGCAGTAATGCATTATATCAAAAGGACAAGGATCAATAAATAAAGAGTCATCATCACTCCATACTTCCTCTAGCCAGTCATCATCTCAAGAAGAGTAGGTCATAAAACATAAGAAAATAAAACCCAATAACTCCAACAACTTCAATCAAGAACTCCAATATCGTATTCCCCAATAGCGGTACTAAAATTTGATAACGCCCAAAGTACACCTCCAATTGAAGGATAAAATAATCGCTATCAAATATAGTAACCCAATTAGGTTGGGGTTGATCCCACAAGTAATAGGCCTCGAATTCTTCTCGAACTTATTGAAATTACGAGGTATTGTGGGAAATTAAAAGAGGGATTTGCTAAAATAGAAAAAGGAAAAGAAATGGTTAATCTTGGTTGTAAACAATCTAAAACGAACACTAGGATTGAATTCCCCCTGGCTTCTCAACTCAACGGAATTATCATGTATTGTCAAATAATTCTAATACCTTGCATGCAGATTCTGATAAGTTATGTACCATCAATAGTCTTTTGGATGAGCAGATGGTTTTCACCCTTTACCTTTTAAGTCTCAGAATGACGCCTTACCAACCCTTATCTTGGATCCCAGTTAACACTTTCCTTTCGCGTCTCTAGTTATTAGATAATAGTTAATGATCTTACTTAGATAATACCTAGTAACGTGGATTGATCGTTAATTTTCAAATTACTGTTGTGATCTTCTTTTCCTAGTCACTATTTCTCTTTTGGAGTAAGCAACAATAATCTAGGTAGGATATTAATGTTGGCCACTGCTAAGAAATCAATAAGAATAAAGAAAATCCAATACACACATGAATATTCATCTAGAACAAATTGGCACTTCCTCTACTTTGTTAATCCGCTAGGATTCCCACAACCCTAGCTAAGGAAATTAGCCGCTCATAGTTATGAGATCAATCATGGAATCCATAGACAAAATTACAAAATCAATCTCACAATAATAAGATAAGAAATCCCAAAGTATTAAATTGAATAACTAACCAAGAATAACAAGATGTTTGTGAACATGTCCCCAAAGGGGCCTCCTTCTCAATCAATCAATGTGTGAATGTGTTTTTCCGAATAATGTCAATAAATAAACTAAAGAAATCCTAAAAGAGTATTTATAGATTACTAGAAACCCTAGGGTTCAAATCCTAACAAAAATAGTAAAACTTAATTACCCATACATGATAGGACTTAAAAACATCATAGGAGTGTAAATGGGATACATGGAAACCCTAGGAAATGATTTCAGAATGATCCAAAAAACTCACCATCGGCGGCCACTTGTTCACTATCCTTGGGTGCAGATAGTTCCTACGGCCTTCAAGGAGGGTGCAGGTAGTGACCGCAAGTTTAATACCTACACTTCAACTCTTGGGATTTTAACCTTTGGTAATTGCTTTGCCTACATTTATACCATATGTTCTACTTACAGTCCTCAAGTTTACTTAGAAATTTCAAAAGTCCCCACCATTAAAAATAAAACTCCAACGATACAAATTTTTTCTCAATCTGATACTAGGGTGAAAAGTTATGGCCAAATTACTGAAGCACTATCAACTCTTAGGATCTTCAACTCTAGCACTTGCAACCAACCTTCAAATCTTCAAATTCAATCACATGCTTTGGTCATATATAATCCAAAAATGTCAAGAATATCCAATAATGATCTAGTAAGTGATCAAAAATAACACTTTTCATCTTTTTCTCAAATTTAGCATCCAAAACCTAATTTCCTGCAAAACACTCCAAAATCACATCAAATCCAACAAAATAGCCTTAAGTACATGATAGTTTAAGCATTGTAAGTTCTATATTTCTATAGCACATCTCTAATTATTTCCGAATGTTGTATCCTTATGAAATGCAGGAAACGGAGACACTTCTACTTTTCCTGCATAGTGATAGGATTTTGGGTTATCAACATTCATCTTTAAAGTGGAGAGATTTCATTCTTTGGAAGGACTATCATTTTAAAGTCTTGTCTCATTCATGTCTTAGACCACTTTTATTGTATTATTTTGGCTGTCATTGGGGGCATGCCCTGACTTTGGTAGATATTCATTTAGTTTTAGAGGCTTTGTGGATTACTATGGATTGGGATTGTTGCTGTAATTCTTAAATTTCTTTCTAAATCTGTGAGTTACCTATCTAGTTATATGTTCAGAACTCAATGGTATCTTGTTATATATTGGGAATTCATCCGGTGCTAGTTGTGTTATGTTCAGTTTGACTAGGCAAAGGGGGTGGTCTCCGGTCCTCAGTGGACTTGAGATACCCATCACGGCCAGGCCCTGGTTTGGGTCATGACAAGCTTAGTATTAAAACCCTAGGTTGCATGGTCATTGGGTATCCGTAAAGTCATGTCAAGTAAAGACTCTTTTATGGGTGTGTAGTTGTAATGCCCCGGGAGTACACCCTGGACACCACACGGTGGTTACAGTCATGAGTGACCACAAGCTAACCCATGAGTTGGTACCTGCTATGAGCACTGAATAAAATTGATAACAAATAACATATGTGGAATATAATTGAAAGCACCGTAAGGTTTTAAATACCAAAGAAATTACTGAATTATAAGTCCGAAAACAACTGCCTGAAAGCTGACAAAATGGCTGACTGTCTGAAGTGTCCGAAAGCCTCTAAAACTGACTGAATAAGAGTTGATGGGCCAGGGACCAACTAACTCCAAATGACTACTAAACTAAAATACTGAAATAACTTAATTGGTACCCCAATATATTAGGACTCACCATTGTTTTTGCTGCTGATATGCTGGAATGTCTAACTGTAGTTGGGAACCTGAGCGTCCAAACCTATGATATGATTCATCATAGCACATGAAATGAGTATCAGTACTTTAAACATACTGGTAAGCTAGATGGGGTTAGGTTGATATGCATGGGATCATGTACATGAATAATAACTAACTGAATGAACAACATGATATAACTGATGCATATTATGCGTGAAACCTATAAAATCTGAGGATGATAACCAAGCATATAACATAATACTGAAATAGTCTATAAACTGAAGTACTGAAACACTGATACTGAATTACTAATAACAGTATGCTAAGGTCAAGAAAACCTAAAACTAAACTTTATACGGAATATTAAATGGAGATTGTAGAAGCTAGCTACAACTGGCATGCCCTAATGTACCATCAGGGCGCAACATGTAACCCAGTTAGAAGGGTGTCAGAACCGTGCCACGGGTACTAACATTGGTTTTGTGGATTCACTAATTTGATATCCCAAAGGATGAGGGTGTCATGCCTAACTGATGGGGGACCCCTCTAAGTCTACGGTGGTGCCATAGGTCTAGCACCTAGGGACTACTACTAACGTCTCATGCCTACTTTTGGGGGAGACAAGTGCCTTATGCTTACTGATGGGAGAGATACCATCCTAATGTTCACTCGGTGCTAAGTCTTTACTCCATACTGAAAGACACTGATTACTTGAATGAACTAGGCTTAACTGAACTCACGACTGACCCTACTAACTGACTGGATAATATTGATCATGGTATAACTAAATTCATTCTGTAGATAATAAAACTAGGAAATCAGCTAATTTTCGGGCATTCATAACCCTCAGGACTCGATAACAATAACAATAGGACACACTAAAGCTTCGAAAACCATAATAAGTAGTCATTGTTCAAACTCAATCATTTAGGCATTTCATCAAACACTTGGAATTCATGGGCTTAAGCATGGGAATATTTAATTCATGCGGTCATAACAAAATTTCAAATATGAAAATGGATTTAACATGCAAATATCATCCTTTAAACATGTCAAGGGTTAATTCCAATGAAAACACATGTAAACATGATATAAAATCAAAATTCAAGGAAGCTCATGGATATAATTTATAATAACATGTAAAGATCAAAATTTTAAACTTGAAAATGGATTCTTGGACTCCATGGGTGAAAAGGACCCATGGACGAACATCTAACATACCTTTAATGCTTAAATCTTGAAAGAGAACAACTTTCTTGAAAGTTCTTGGATGGTGAAGCTTGAATTCTTGAGTTTTCTTGAAGGAGAGGAGATTTAATTTGATGAACTAGGGGAAATATTAAGGTTTATTTTAGAATAAAATTTTGGAATGTTAGAAAATAATGACCTATCAATGGTTTAATCCTGTGTTTTTACGAATTGGAATGCTGGGAAAATACAAGACTACCCCTCTAAAATTTAAATTCATAACTGGGACGACAATTAAGACATCACTGCGATGTGCCAATGATGCTATTGCTATACCCATCATGATGCGTCAATGATGTCATATCTATACCTACCACGACGTGCCACAATCGTGGTGAGGTTATGGAATTGAAGTCCAAATGTGCCTCAATCCTCATCTGAAAAATCAAAAACATCCCCGAGATATGCTACTTACTCCCCTGAACATGAATTAACTTAGAAACCACATCTCGGGGTTGGGAAGGTTGCTTTAAAAATCATCAAAGTTAAGAGGCCAAAAATAAGGCAGAGTCCACAACACTTGTCTAAAATTTTAGGTTTTAAGCCTCTTATGCATGCACTATGAGTTGAACTGGGCTAACACTAACACGAGGTATTACAATATCTCCCCCTTGGGAACATTCATCCTTGAACAAGACTAATTAAGCTGAGAATACTGAGGGAACTGAATTCACATACTGAATATGTATAATTGAAAACATGATTACATAATTGAGTCTGAGACATCATACATGACTGAACTGATTCATAAATGCTTGCAATGACAAAAAATGATTATATAGCTAGAACTGAGAATGAAAAAAGAGATAATCCAAGGAAAACGATTACCTTAAGCTAAGCCTGAGTTTGTGGAGAAGAGATGAGGGTACTTGGTATGCATGTATGCTTCTACTTCCCAAGTAGCTCTCTCAATGGACTTATTCCGCCAAAGAACTTTAACCAAGGGAACTTCTTTTCTCCTTAGTCCACGAATTTGACGATAAAGGATTTCAATTGGGATTTCTTCATAAGAAAGACTATCCTGAACATCTGTACTTTCTAAAGTAACAACCACAACGGGGTCACCAATACACTTCTTTAACAAGGACACATGGAATACTGGGTGATCTGATGCCAAATCTGCAGGCAACTCAAGCTCGTAAGCTACTTTTCTAAAGTAGCTCAAGAACCTGTAAGGGCCAACATATCGGGGATAGAGCTTCCCCTTCTTGCCAAACCTCTTCACTCCCTTTATGGGAGAGATTCTTAAATAAACTAAGTTGCCAACTTCGAACTCAAGATCTTTCCTTCTCACATCAGTAAGGATTTCTGATGACTTTGGGCTACCTTGAGCCTCTCCCTATTTATTTGGACTTTCTACATCGCATCAAATACTGAATCTGGACCTATCAATGCAGTTTCACCTACATCAAACCAACCAATAGGAGATATAAATCTCCTCCTATAAAGAGCATCAAATAGAATTATCTGCACGCTAGAATTATTACTATTATTTTAGGCAAACTCAATAAAAGTTTATACCATTTAGGGTTCTATTACCAAATCATACGATGCAATAGTTTCATTAAAATTCCAATAATACATTAAAAGCATTATCATAGTCATTTTATCAAACATGTTGGGAGCATAGTATTTTCCAAAACAAAATCCAATTACCTATAAACCATTCCCATGCAACCAATTATCCAAACCACTATTAAAGCATGTAAGAATATAATTAAAACATGAGAAAACCATAACCAAGAATTTAATACCAAAACCCTCAATATATATGTTTAAATCCCAAAACTATACAATAATCATGCCTTGAAAACATTGTATAAATCAGGCCTTTAGTTGGAACTAACAATGAGGGAGAAGTATCTTGCCTTAGAGGATGAAGATGATGGTGAAAAATCACCTAATCAAGTTCCAAATTGATCACCTTAGTGAAACCCTAGCCTTCCTTTACCCAAAATCCTTAGACAGAATTGTAGAGTGTTTAAGAAAGTTTTCTAAGTTCTTAAAGATATAATAGTAGTTTAAATAACCTCCCAAGTGGTTTAGAAGTCGTGGGTCCTTAATAGTTGAAATACCTGGGTTCCTGGACCATAGAAATTTTTTGGAATTTTGGTCCCTGGACCCAATAAGACTCGAGGGTACGAGCTGTATGTTGGGTTATGGACGGTATAGTCCAGTCGTATGCTAAATAGTGTTGTTTGGTGGGATGGATTTTGGTTACTTGAATGGATACAACTTAGGAGTATGAATTGTATTGGTGTTTACGAATTATTTGGTTCCTTAACTTAATCTTAGACTTGGTTACTTAGGTTAGATCTAAGTATAAGTGGTTTATCGGGAGCCATAAGTCAGTGTACAAGTTATACCTAGGACTCCTATAGTGGATAGTGTCTAAATCTTTCTTGGTGTAAATCTGTCTGGGGTACAGATAAAGGGTATGGATCGCATGCTTTGGATACAACTTAGTTGGATGAGTCATATACTGGATAGTGTTGGAGCCAAAGATTGAGGCTAGGATACAAATTGAGGGTACCACGTGTATTGGAAGGGTACGACTCGTGAGGGTCAATCGTACCCCTGTGATGGGATTTTTGTGCAACTTAAGTAGGGATATTCTGGATATTTACCCACTTATCCTAATAAGGAACCATAAATTCTAATCTACTTGGAAGGTTATTTACCCTATTATTCCATTCATTAATACTTAGAAACTCTTCTAAACACTCTATTATTCTCTCAAAATCTTTTGGGCAAGGAAAGATAGGGTTTCTATTAGAGGGTTGATTTGGGGCTTGTCTTGGTGATTTCTTTCAATCATCATCATTTCTTAAGACATGTTATCTTCCCTCATTGGTAATTTTATCTAAAGGCATAGTTTTATGAATGTTTTCATGATTTCATTGATTGTATAATTTTGGTTTTAAAATATGATTTGGGGGTTTTGATATTAAATGGTTGGTTATGGTTTCCTATAGTTTTAATTATGATTTTATATATATTAATGGTGGTTTTGGATAGTTGGATTTCATGGGAATGGTTTAATGGTAATTGGAATTGGTTTTGGTTATATTATATCCCTAATGTGTTTGATAAAATGCTTATAAAGATTTTTTTATTGCATTGACTAGTTTTAATGGAAGTCTTGCTTGTTTTAAAACTTGGTAAAGGAATTATACACGGTTTAAATAGTTTGGAAAGGTAAATTGATAAATGGTTATGCTTGAGGGGGTACATGGAATCCCCCAAGTGGTTTAATATGGTAAATGGCAGGGCACTTAAAAGTCCTCTTAAACCAATATATTGTTGCCTATGGATAATACTTATAAGTAAGGATTGGTATGAGGATACCAATATTAATGGCCTTGGTTAATAAATGGATAATGGTTTGTTATTTGGAAATTGGTTTTAATTGGGCAATAATGATGGGATATGTAGTAAAGCCATGGATGGTGGAGTTCCTGAGGGGACCAAAATTGGAAACTTATATTTGCAAATTTGGGGTTGGTCTTGGTGACTATGTACATGATGTCATACTATATTTTGGGTGATGTACTATTCATTCTAATTTTTCTTCCCTGGTCATGTGGCTACACGCACTGGGGCCTTTTCAGTAGGGGGAGATGAACCCATATAGACCATGGATTATTTGGGATGGCAAAGCTACACAACCGAAGCCAAGGTTTTAAAGGCATGCTAAACCTGGTCCCTTTCCCGATATAGTTACATATATATGTATGGTTGTCTACATATAGATGGTTTTACTTGGTTTTATAAATAGAATTATTTTATCCTGATCCTGATCGCATGCTAGCATTCACTCGCTAACCTGTTTATTGGTGGTTCTATACCCACGCAATGCAGGCACCAGCCGTTCTACTCCCCCTACATAGTTAGTGACTTGGACACAATATTTGGACTGAAGTGGAGAGCTTCCATTCTTTTGAAAGGCTCTATTTTATGTTATGGGTACTTTTAGATATTTTGGTTTATTTTTGAATATTTGTTTTTGCTATGGTTGGGGGCATGTCCCAACTGGATATTATTACTTCTTTAGTTAGAGGATTTATAGTACTTTTACAAGTTGGAATAGGTGGGATTGGTAGTGGTGTCGGCCTTGGCATTACAATCAGCTAAAGGGCTAAAATCATTAGACGATATTGTTTGTTATTCCATCGTATTTCATTTTGAGATTAATTATACTATATATTGAAACATCTTTGGTTATGGCCTGGTTTATGGCCTTTATTTTGGTATGGTTTGGTTTGGTTGAATTGTTAGTATGGGATGGTTGAACTCAGTTGGATTGGTCACGATTATGGTCCTATCTCAAAATCTTCATATGAGCTGTTGTACTATCTTACTACATGATCGATATTCATCCAACTCAGGGCAGATGGCTGGAGGTTGGGTAACGAAAGTGGTCTCAGGTCTTGATCGGACTTGGGATGCCCATTATGACAAGGAACCTGATCGGGTCGCTTTAAGTTGGTATCAGAGCCTAGGTTCATAGTCAATTGGGAGTCGACAAAACTATGTTGAGTAGAGTCTCTTTTTAGAGTGTGTAGCATGCCACACTCCTAAGGGAGAGGCTACCTGAAATTTAGGAATGTTTCACTTTCTTGGTATTCTATTTTCAATCTTGGAATTTTTTCTAATCCTTGTTTGTTTATTTTTCAGATCATGCCATGTACATCTGGAACACAAGAAAATTCTTTTATCCCATCTGGGGGTAGTGTTGAAGGGGTTCTTCCTACTTCTTGGGTTTATTTCCAATCTCAAGGTCCTATCCCCGATAGTTCTGGAGTTCTACTGGTTTCTACTGTTCCTTCTTAATGCGAGGTGACTAATGCCAAAATCTATTAGTCTATTAATATTATTACTCTGATGGTCACTGCTTAGGCTGAGCGGGGTGTAACTGGTGCCTTATCTATTGAGGCCACAAGGGTAGGCCAATATATGAAGATGGGTCCTCCTACTCTTTTTAGGAGTGAAGGTGGAGGAGGATCTATAAGGCTTCTTGGATGAAATAAAAAAGATATTTCTAATGATGCAGGCTACCAATGTAGAAGGGGTAAACTTTGTATCTATCAGCTCAAAGAGGTTGCATATCTGTGTTATGAAGAGTAGGACAGGGATAGGGTGATATGGAAGAATCAGTGTTGTGGGATACTTTTTCTAAGGTCATCTTAGATTGGTTCTTTCCCAAAGAATTGAGGGAAGCAAATATGGAGGATTTCTTGAACCTCAAGTAGGGGAGGATGTTTATTAAGGAATATGACTTGAAGTTTCACTAATTGTCAAGGTATGTTCCTGATTTAGTTGCTAACATACGGGAAAGAATGAGGAAGTTCTCTTCTAGGTTAAATTAGGATTTGATTTTGGTGAGCAAGACTGCCTTGCTGATTAAATATATGGATATCTTTAGGTTGACTATTCATATGCAGTAAGTGGAGGATGAAAAGAAGAAATAGGAGGAGCTTGGGGATAGATAAGGTAAGAGGAATAGGTTTTCTAACAAGGAGATGCTTAGTCTTAGGGTGGTCGAGATGGTGGAAAATGAAAAAAAATAAGTGGGCGCGTTCTGGTTCTTACTCTTCTACTAGTGCTATTTACCAGGCGGGTGATAGGCATCATAATAGTGGTGATGATTTTGAGCATAGGGTGCCTAATCTTAGGCAAACAGAGGTCAGTTAGTTTCTTCATGCCTTCCTTATTGGTTATGTGGTTGTCCTTATTGGGGTTACTACGATAAAGAGAGGGATAAATTCTTCAAGTATGGCTACGCATACCATCAACTCAGGGATTTTTTGGTCAATAATGTTGCTATGAGGGCGAATAAGATTCCCGTGGCTTCATCTTCTGCTCTTACACCTGGTGGTGTTGCATCTTCTTTTACTATCGTTCCTGGTTCTAGTGTTGGTTGGAAAAAGTTGTATGCTTTGGTATCCCAAGAAGAATTTGAGGCATCACCTAATATCATTACTAGTATGTTATAGCTTTTCTCTCATGACGTATATTATTTGGTTGATCCGGGGTCCACTCTCTCCTATGTGACTCCTTAAGTGGATGTATCTTTTGGTTTGATCCAAAAGTTATTTCAGATCTTTTTTTTGTTTCTACCTCACTAGCTGACTCAGTTATTGCTAAGAAAGTCTATAGGGGGTGTGTGGTATCTGTCGGTGGCAAGCATACCTTGATGGATCTGTTTGAGTTGGGTATGGTGGATTTTGATGTCATTCTGGGTATAGATTGGTTGCATTTTTGTTATGCATCCTTGAATTGTCAGACCTTTAGGGTTATCTTTAGGTTTCCTGGTGAACTAGTTATGGTATGGGAGGGTGGTTCTTTAGCTCCTAGAGGGAGATTTATTTCTTAGCTTAGATCTCGGAGTTTAATCTCTAAAGGTTATCTTTATCATTTGGTTTGAGTTAAATATTTTAACTCAAAAGGTCCTTTTTTCTAGTCATTTCCAGTGGTTAATGAGTTTCCAGAGGTCTTTCTGAATTATTGTCCTAGTGTTCCTTCGGATTGGGAAATTGAGTTTGGTATTGACTTGGTTCTGTAAACTCGCCCAATTTCTATTCCTTCATATAGAATGGCTCTAGATGAGTTGAGGAAACTCAATGAGCAACTTAAGGATCTTCTGGATAAGGGTTTTATTCATCTTAGTGTATCTTCTTGGGGTGCACCGGTGTAGTTTGTGCATAAAAAGGATAGTTCCCTTCGGATGTGCATTGACTATAGGAAATTGAACAAGGTGACAATTAAGAATAAGTATTCTCTTCCAAGGATAAATGATCTATTTGACTAGTTACAGGGTGACGAGTTCTTTCCTAAGAACATATTCGGTTTGGGTACTATCAGCTAAAGATTAGGGAGGTGAATATCCCTAAGATGACTTTTGTTACTTGGTATGGGCACTTAGAGTTTTTGGTGATGTCATTTGGGTTGACTAATGCTCCGGTGAAATTTATGGATTTGATAAACATGTTTTTGGTTAGTATTTGGATCTCTTCATTATTAGGTTTATTGATGACATTCTAATTTTTTGAAGAGTGAGTTGGATTATGCTAATCACCTTCATGTAGTGTTACAGACCTTACAGGAACAACAATTGTATGCCAAGCTCTCCAAGTGTGAGTTTTGGTTGAACGCTGTAACTTTCTTGGGTCATATTATTCCAGTAAGCGGATCATAATGGATCTACAAAAGGTTGTTGTGGTGAAGAGGTCGCCTAGACCCACGACTTTATTCAACATTCGGAGCTTCTTAGGTTTAGCTGGGTATTATATGCGGTTTGTAGAACGCTTTTCATCAATAGTTGTTCCTTTGACTAAGTTAACTCAGAAAAAAGTCAAGTTTTCTAGGTCAGATTCATGTGAGGGAGTTTCGAGAGTTTGAAGAATAAGTTGACTTTAGCTCCAATTCTAACTTTGTCGGAAGGCAATGATGGGTTCGTGGTTTATTGTGATGAATCTTGGGTAGGTCATCATTTTGTTTTGATGTAGCATGGGAAGGTGATTGCCTATGATTCCAGGCAGTTGAAAGTGTGTGAGAGGAATTATCCTACCTATGGTTTGGAGCTATTGGTGGTTGTATTTTCTTTGTAAATATGGCACCTTTATTTGTATGGTGTGAACGTGGATATGTTTTCTGATCATAAGAGTCTATAGTATGTATTCACTCAGAGGGAGATTAACCTCAAATAGAAGAGATGGCTTGAGCTTCTCAAGGACTATGATATGAGTCTTCTCTACCACCTAGGTAAGGCTAACATAGTTTCTGATGCTCTTAATAGGTTATCCATGAGGAGTTTGGCTTATGTGGAGGAAGGGAAGTGGGAGTTGGTGAAGGACATTCACCATTTGGCTAATCTTGGAGTTCGCCTCTTGGACTCTAAGAATGGTGCAGTGATGGTGCAAGAAGTGGTTCGATCGTCTCTTGGTGCGGAGATTAAGTAGAAGCAAGTACTAGATCCTATCTGAATAAAAATCAAGAGTGACGTTGGTGGGCAAAAGGTAGTGGTATTTGAGATCAGTGGTGATGGTACTTTATGGTACCAAGGGAGGATATATGTTCATGATGTCAACGGTTAGTGACAAATGATTTTGGCTGAGGCGCATAAGTCACGCTATGTTGTTCATCCCGACTCGACTAAGATGTATCATGATTTCAAAGAGATCTATTGGTGGAATGGCATGAAGAGGGATGTGGATGATTTTATGGCCAAGTGCATGGTGTGTCAACAGGTTAAGGTTGAGCACATGAGGCCAAGAGGATTGTATCAAGAACTTGATTTGCCTGAATGAAAATAGGAAGTGATCAATATGGACTTTGTTACCTGTCTTTCTCAATATCATAATCAATATGATTCTATTTGGGTCATCGTGGATAGGATGACTAAGTCTGTGCACTTTTTGATAGTACGGACTACCTTCTCGGTGGAGGGTTATGCAAAGTTATATCTTCAGGAGATTGTGAAGCTGCATGGGGTGCCTGTTTCAATTGTTTTTGATCGTGGAATGCAGTTTATATTTCACTTCTGGTGATCTTTTCCGAAAGGATTAAGGACTAAGGTTAGTCTGAGTACCGCTTTTCACCCGCCAGTGGATGAGAAAGCAGAGAAAACTATTCAAACATTGGAGGATATGCTTCAAGCTTGTGTGATTAGTTATGGTGGCAATTGGGTTGAGCATCTACATTTGGTGGAGTTTGCTTACAACAATAGCTATCATTCTAGTATTGGTATGGTCCCTTTTGAGGTATTGTTAGGTAGG